>NC_057812.1:24856282-25066471 GCF_018294505.1 Triticum aestivum
GCCAAAAAAACGCCCCAGTTGCGCCCCCAGGACGACGAAAAGCGCCAGTTCGGCCCTTTTTTCCGCCCGGCGGCCGCAGGCCGAACCCGGTACACTGGGGGGCGATCGAGGGCTCCGGCGCAAGGGAAAAGCGCGGCTGGCCCACACCGTCGGGCGAAAAGTCAAGATTTTCTTTCCCGACCCGCCTTCCGCCCCCCACGCCCTCCACCGCCACTAGCTATATCCAGGCGCCGCCCGCCGCCCTTCACCGCTAGATAGCCATTCCCCGCTGGACAAATAGCAGAGGTTCACCGCAGCAGCCCCTCCAACAACAGCTGGGTGTTTCCGGCCGCCGTTTCCGGCCGCGGAGGGGCAGTTCGGCGGGTGCACGCCCACCAGGCGCAAGGTGTTCGGCGATTTGCCTGCCTCGGCGATGGACTCGGATGATGAGGAAGTGCTCGCCGCACTGCTGGAGGAGGAACCCGAGGCCGACGTCCAGGAAGAAGAGCATCTGATGGTGCTCGCCGCCCTCGCCCAGCTGCTGGCGAGCAATGAAAAGCCGCGGTGAGGTGGCTCGGTGCCGGGGCGGGCGAAAGCAGAAAACCAGCATCATCTCGAAGACTACTGCATGCTCTACTCCGACTACTTCGCCGATGCTTCACTTCACGGTGACAAAACATTTCGGTGCCGTTATCGGATGAGCCGAAAGCTCTTCCTCAGGATTGTGAATTCCATCCGGGAGTTCGACAAGTACTTCAAGTGCAAGATGGATAGCACCGACAAACTTGGATTCACCTCGATCCAGAAGTGCACGAAAGCGACGAGGATGCTTGTATACGGACCTCCCGTTGATTCACTGGATGACTATGGGCGCATGGCCGAGTCCACCAGCATGGAGTGTTTCTACAAGTTCTGTCGAACAGTGGTGGCAGTGTTTGGACCGCATTACATGAGAACACCCAATGCGGAAGACACTGCTCGGATCCTAGCACAAAATGCAACAAGAGGATTTTCTGGGATGCTTGGAAGCATCGACTGCATGCATTGGAAATGGAAGAATTGCCCATTTGCTTGGCAGGGGATGTACAAAGGCGTCAAAGGCGGTTGCAGTGTGGTACTTGAGGCGGTGGCCACACAGGACCTCTGGATTTGGCACCCCTTCTTTGCTATGCCAGGAACTCACAATGACATCAACGTGCTGCAGTGCTCTCCTGTCTTTGCCAAGCTTGTTGAAGGTCATTCTCCTCCGGTGAACTTCGAGATCAATGGACAGCACTACAACAAGGGGTACTATCTAGCTGATGGCATCTATCCGAGATGGTCGACATTTGTGAAGACGATCTCAAACCCTGTTCTAGGAGGTAAGAACGCCTGGTTTGCGAAGGTTCAGGAGGGTTGCAGGAAGGATGTCGAGCAGGCATTTGGTGTGCTCCAATCTCGATTTGTTATTGTTCGGTACCCCTCTCAAACCCGGTTGAAAGATCAAATGTGGGAGATTATGACTTGCTGTGTCATCTTGCACAACATGATCATCGAGAGCGAGAAACAAGACCCAGTGTTTAACACTGAACCATACTACAGGCAGGGTCCTCTAGCCGAAGTTGATCATCAGCTACCGGCAACCTGGACTGCCTATCTCATTATGCGTCAGGAGATCCGAGACCCACAGGTGCATCATCAACTGCAGCAAGATCTGATAGAGCACCTATGGAGGCTCAAGGGCGATGCCGGGCGCGACGTGTGATGAAATATGAGTTTTTATTTGTTGAACTGTGTAATTTGTATTGAACTATTTGTTGTTGTACTATTTTGTTGAAGTATTTGATATTTCTGTGATGAAATATGTGATAAAAAAATTATGTGGATAATTGAACGCCGAACAACGGCGAACCACGCCGAATATGGGCCTATTGTCGCACATATGGGTCCTTTATTCGCCGAAATGAGGCTGAAAAGTGGGCCAATATCGGCGCCTAGGGGCGACGACTGGGCGCAAAACCGCCCCAGCGCCGATTGTATCGCCGGCTCGCCCCCAGGGTGCGATTTTTATGCGTCCTGAGGAGGCGAACGGCTGGAGATGCTCTAACACATTAGAACTAACTTTATTTATATCCACCCCATCGAGACAAGCGCTGCCACCGCTGCTTGTTTTCCCTGTCGCCGGGTTCTCCTCAGCTCGGGTCGCCCCACCTCAGGACTCTCCTGCTTCTTCATCCGAACTGTGAAGATCTGGTCATCCCTGCTCTCCATGGAGACGTCTGATCCCGTGTGGTTGCGTGGACGATGAAGAAAAGGAAGGTGAGGTAGATCTGCTGCGGGAGAGAGGAGGAACAGAAGGAGACGACGCGGCGGCTAGGAGGGAGTAAAAGTGAGGGAGGGGGAAGGGCGGAAGGCCACGTGAGTGTGTGCGTTATGTTTTCGCCTGCCCAACCCCAGACCCAGCCACTCGCCGACGCCGTAGGTGCGCAACCCACCAACTGCTTCTTGGCCCCACAAACAAATGAGCCCACCGGCCATGCACTCATGCAGTCTCAGCCGAAACCTGTGGGTGCAAAAGAGATGGACGGTTGACCAGCTGACAGCACGGTAAAAGGAGCTATTCTCTGTCTCTCTGTTTACAAGGCGTGTGCATAGCCTTAGGTCGTTAATTTGACTAACCTAATACAAGTTAAATATTCCAAAAAGTATATCAATATAAACTTCATATGTTCTATTTTCAAACAGTATAATTTTTGTGTTATATAGTTTATATTAGGGTGATAAAATTGACAATCTAGGTATACGCACAGGACTTGTAAACTGAAATGAAGGGAGTACCGTAAATCGATCATGGGGTGGAAAATGCCGCACGAGCACAAATGCGCTAGAATAGTGGGTAGCACAGCATGATTTATATGTTCGATGATTTTGAAAAATCTGTATCTGGTACGGTGGTACCTGAAATGTATAAACCATTTATTTAGTTTGATGTATTTACAATTACCTAGATCAAGGGAGTTTGTGATATGGTGAATGGTGTGTGAAGGCCTGAACGGAACCAGCCTACAATGCTTCACAGAAAAAAAAACCTGGTTCATCCATTGACTATTTTTATTTAGATGAAGCTTGTATGAGATGAGCTGTGTGGTGTGTCTGAATTTCGCTTTCCTCGAAACAGTCTTTCGCCCCGCTTTATAGATAAAGCAACAACCACAGAATTACACGGCCGGCCGATACAAGATGATGAGGCTACCCTCTTACAAAGTTGATCCTGAGAAATTCGGCACACGCAGAACGCACGCGATTATGGTACCAGCTGCGAGCATCGGAAGAACTGAACACTCCCACACTACAACGCCGCCAAGAGGGAGAACGGCGCTGAGCGTCGCTGCTGCCGAGTCCACATTAGACAAAGGTCTTCCCCCGGAGTCCGGACAGGGTGAGAGAAGAACCACAACGACGTCTTCAAGAAGAGTGCGGCACCCTCGGGTGTCGCCGTCATCGGCGCCAAGGCACTAAGCTTTCGCTCGGCAACTCACCCGTTCTACCACGAGACTGCCAGGAGGAGCGCGACGGTGTTAGATCCCCAGATCTAGATCAGGACGCCACCCCACCCGAGAGGGAGGGCACATCCGAGCAACCCATCGCGACATCTCGTGTAGCCCACACAACCCGAGAGGGAAGCCACCACCACCGCAATGATGCTCGTCGAAGAGCAACCAAGCGGACCACCATCCGGGGCCACCACCCCGACGTCCTTGTCACAAGATACCGTGTGTCGTCCACATCACAACGCACTCAACCACAGAAGGAAGAGCAATGGCAGTCCATCTACTCCTAGCCCGGCATCAGTCCCCGAGTCCGGGCAGGCGCCTCCACAGTAGGAGGCGCCCACACCCGTGTCCCCAGCCAATACCCAGCGGACTGGGGGGACACGACTCTGAGACTGCCGACAGCCGCCGGCGAGCCAGCCTCGAGCCCTTGGCCAGACAAACTCACACGACGCCATGTCCGTGGTCACAGGCGCAGATCTGCGCACCACGCAATGCTAAGTCGCTAACACAACCACCATCGAGCCTACCATCGCCTACCTGGAGCGAAAGCTCCGACCCACCCCGGGCCCCAACCGATCCGCCCGAGCATGAGCCCCAAGTCCACGCCATAGCACAGGCTAGCAGCTCGCACCGCCGGTCCGGATCCAGGAAAAGGGAGGAACTGTTGGTGTTCGGGGAACGGGGGTCCCCAGACTTGCCTGCCTGCGGCCCGCAGCGTGGCTAAGCCAGCAGGCCGTACGGCCCATCTTCATCGACAAGACATCCAAGACCCTCGCGAGGGGCCAAACCTCGTGAGGCGGTCGATGCAAGACCTCCTCTAGAGTGGCCTAGTCAGGCAGGCTTGCGTGGAGCGGAGATATCAAGGCAAGGCGAACCTCACGAGGCTCTCGTGACGTAAGCCATGACGATCGACACCAGGCGGGCGCCAGTGCACGCAGCATCCTCGTTTCCTCTTTGATGCTAAGGAGGCCTGCGCGGGCGAGGAGTACCCAGGCATCAGGGAAAGGTTGCCATATCGGTGCAACAAGACCAGGACCAGCAGGACGGCAAGACGGAGGTCATCATGGAGCCCAAGATGGCGCCACCACCAGAGCCTTTCGCAAGCGGAGACCACCTTTTGTCAGGATGGATTGTACTAGCTGTCACCCTTCAAATTAGCCTGCCATTGTTGGCTCCCTTCCCGCTCAATATTTCGAAAGAGGATTAGGGCCTCTATAAGTAGGACTAGCCACCACCATAGAGGGGGGGATCGGAAATCACGGACAGAGTGAGGGAGGATCCAGAACCACACAAGCTTGCCAAGCACAAGAACACCTCAACCTCAGGAGGTCGTTCTTCCCCTTGTATTGTTCGTCATTGGCCCAAGAGGCAATCCACCACCACACTGGAGTAGGGTATTACACCACAACGGTGGCCCGAACCAGTATAAATCTTGTGTCTTTCTGTGTTGCGAGTTCTTCAAGTTCGTCCGCGAGAACTTAGCGAGCTAGGGCGTAGATTGGTGGGAGGAAAAGACTTCACGCGCACCCCAGTGTTCGAACCTTAAGGGTTTGCCGGAACCCCACATCCGACATTTGGCACGCTAGGTAGGGGTGCGCCGTAGCTTCCCCTCCGTCGATCTGCGCTCCGTCGCCGCTGCGCGTCGCCCACATGGCAGACGCCCTGCCACCGACTCTGGTGGTCAGCAATGACAACGAAGCCAGGGGGCTTCGAGCCCTGGCCCCCGCACTGCGGCAGGTGCAGTGGCCGCCCAAGTACAGGCTGGAGATGCCGCCGCGCTATGACGGTGCGGCGGACCCATCAACTCCCCTTCTGGCGTACGAGGAGGCCGTCGTGGAAGCCGGGGGTGATGACACTGGTCAACTGGTTTCCCATGGCCCTCACCGGCGAGCCGCATGCCTGGCTGCTCAACCTTCCGGGATCCACGATGGCATCTTGGGAGGAGCTCCATGACCTCTTCACTGCTCGCTACATAGTGCCGGCACACCACATAGTCGCGGCCCTGCTGGGCGGCTCTCAAGCACCGCCGTCGGACTGCCACGCCAAGCCGTTCCTCCGTCAGATCAGGGCCACCTCCAGGCGCCCGGGGGCTCCGCCGGGTTGGGCTGCGCCAGAGGTCGACCTCACCTTTGGCTCAGAAGACCACCCCGACTCCACCGCCGGCTCCAGAATGCTCCCGATGCTCTGCACGCCCACCATCTGCAACATGGCCATCACCAGGACCCTCATCGACGGTGGTGCCGGCCTCAACTTGCTCTCTGTGGAAGCCTTCGGCCTTCTCCACATGCCACTCGAGCGGCTCGGCCTTAGTAAGCTCTTCTCAGGAGTGGGTGGCGGAGCTGCCCACTCCTTGGGACAGATCCGCCTCACAGTCACCTTCGGCACACGCGACAACTACCGCACTGAGCTGGTGGACTTCGACATCGCTCGCATCGGTCTCCCGTACAACACCATCCTCGGGTACCTGGCTCTTGCTCAGTTCATGGTGGCGACTCACCCGGCTTACAACCTCATGAAGATGCCAGGGAGCAAGGGTGTCCTCACCATCAAGGGGGACACTAAGGAGGCCGTGACGGCGCTCAGGCTCGCCTTCAAGACCGCAGCGGCAGCACAACCCGCTGACGCCGGTGCCCCCGCGGCCAGGGAGGCCGCGCCCACCAAAAAGAAGCACCTGTTCACCCAAGACAAGGCGGAAACCAAGCAGGTGCCGGTCAGCGAGGACGGGTCTTCAGGAGCCACCTTTATCATAGGAGCTGGCCTTAGCCCGGGACAAGAAGAAGCCTTGGTGAGGTTCTTGCGCGTGAACAAGGAGATATTCGCGTGGGAGCCCAATCAGCTAGTATGGGTCCGGAGGAAGGTGATCCAGCATCATTTGAGGGTATGCCCCAACATCCGCCCCGTGAAGCAGCGAGCAAGACGGCAGTCCACTGAGAAGCAGGCCTTCATCGTCTAAGAGACGCGCAAGCTAGAAGCGGCCGGTGCCCTCCGAGAGGTCCGATACCCCGAATGGATGGCTAACCCTGTCGTAGTGCCGATGAAAGGCGGGAAGGAATGGATGTGCGTCGACTTCACCAATCTTAACAAAGCCTGCCCCCAAGATCCGTTCCCTCTTCCGTGCATCGATCAGATTGTTGATTCCACCGCCGAGTGTGACCTGCTATGCTTCCTGGATGCATTCTCAGGGTATCATCAAATCAAGATGGCGGTGGAAGATGTGGAGAAAACATCCTTCCTGACACCATGTGGGGTGTACTGCTACACATGCATGCCCTTCGGTTTGCGCAACGCGGGCGCGACCTTTCAGCGATTGATGCACATCACGCTGGGGCAGCAGCTCGGGAGAATCATAGAGGCCTATGTCGATGACATAGTGGTCAAGTCTCGCGAGGCGAGGACACTGATTCAAGACTTGGAGGAGACCTTCGAGAGCCTGCGCCAGGTGAACTTGAGGCTCAACCCAGAGAAGTGCGTGTTCGGCGTCCCCTCCGGCAAGCTGCTAGGATTCCTCGTGTCCCACAGAGGGATCGAGGCGAACCCATAGAAGATCAAGGCCATCGAGGACATGAGCCCACCACAGACCCTCAAGGAGATGCAGAAGCTAGCAGGGCAGGTGACCGCATTAGGGCGTTTCATCTCCAAACTAGGAGAGCGCGCCCTACCATTCTTCAAGCTCATGAAGAAGAAGGGCCCATTCGAGTGGAACCCGGAGGCCTACCAGGTCTTCCAAGACCTCAAGAAATATCTCACCAGCCCCCCAGTGATGGTGGCACCACGGCCCCTCGAGCCTCTGGTACTCTACCTCTCTGCCACCCCATACTCCGCCAGCGCGGCGTTGGTGGCGGTTCGGGAGGAGCGTCAAGCCAAGGCTGAAGTGGCGCGGGGTCAGGAAGGCGCAGCAAAGGCATCAGCAGTGGAAGGCCAAGCTCAGCAGGGTGGCGTCGCAGAAGCTCATGAGGACAGTCGGGTCTCAGGGACCCTCCCACCTCAGGATATGCCACGATATCTGCAGGACCAGAGCCTCGACAGCATGCCAGCCCTCATCAAACACCCGGTGTACTTTGTCAGCATCGTACTACGGGACGCAAGAGCACGCTACCCCATGCCCTTGAAACTCCTGCTCGCACTCCTGATGGCCTCGCGCAAGCTGCGACGCTACTTCCAGGGCCACCCCATCAAGTTCATCTCAGCCTACCCACTGGAGAGGGTACTTAGGAGCCCTAACTCAGCCAGAAGGGTTGCAGAATGGAACATCGAGTTGCAAGCGTTTCAGTTGGAGTTCAGCACTACCAAGGTCATCAAGGGGGCCGCACTCGCAGACTTTGTGGCAGAATGGACAGATGCCCCGACACTTGAGGAAGGAGAAGACCGGTCCACCTCCCTAGGAAGTGAGGCTTCGGACGACTGGGTCATGTATTTTGATGGCACCTTCGCACACCAAGGCGCGGTGGCTGGAGCAGTGCTCGTCTCGCCCACCCAGGACAAGCTCTACTGCGCCGTGCAACTCTGCTTTTAGCATGGTGAGAAGGTCTCCAACAACATCATAGAATACGAAGGCCTCATAGCTGGCCTAAAGGCTGCGGCGGCTCTAGGGGTGAAGCGCCTCATCGTCAGAGGCGACTCACAACTCCTCGTCTACTTCCCAACAAGGTTACGAGCCGAAGGACGAGCATATGGAGGCTTACCTCATAGAGGTGCGCAAAATGGAGAAGCAGTTCTTGGGCCTGGAGCTGCAGCACGTGCCTCGGGGCACCAACAAGGAAGCCGACGACATCGCCAGGAGAGCATCCAAGTGGCAACCACAGGAGCCCGGTGTCTTTGAAGAGCGACTCTTCAAGCCATCAGCTGCGCCACCTCTTTCAAGCACGACTCAGCCTCGGGAGGAGCTCCCCCTTTTGGGGAACGTAGTAATTTCAAAATTTTCCTACGCACACGCAAGATCATGGTGATGCATAGCAATGAGGGGGAGAGTATGATCTATGTACCCTTGTAGATCGCAACGGAAGCGTTGACACAACGTAGAGGAAGTAGTCGTACGTCTTCTTCCCGATCCGACCGATCCAAGCACCGTTACTCCGGCACCTCCGAGTTCTTAGCACACGTACAACTCGATGACGATCCCCGGGCTCCGATCCAGCAAAGCTTCGGGGAGGAGTCCCGTCAGCACGACGGCGTGGTGACGATCTTGATGTTGTACCGACGCAGGGCTTCGCCTAAGCACTACAACAATATGATCGAGGTGGAATATGGTGGCAGGGGGCACCGCACACGGCTAAGGAACGATCTCAATTATCAACTTGTGTGTCCTAGGGTGCCCCCTGCCCCCGTATATAAAGGATCCAAGGGGGAGGGGCTGGCCGGCCAAGGAGGGCGCGCCAGGAGAGTCCTACTCCCTCTGGGAGTAGGATTCCCCCCCCCCCAATCCTAGTTGGAATAGGATTCCTCGAGGGGGGAAGAGAGAGAGGGGGCCGGCCACCTCTCCTAGTACTAATAGGAATAGGGGAGGGGGGAGGCGCGCGGACACCTTGGGCTGCCCCTTTCTCCTTTCCACTAAAGCCCACTAAGGCCCATATAGTTCCCGGGGGGTTCCGGTAACCTCCCGGTACTCCGGTAAAATCCTGATTTCACCCGGAACACTTCCGATATCCAAACATAGGCTTCGAATATATCAATCTTTATGTCTCGACCATTTCGAGACTCCTCATCATGTCCGTGATCACATCCGGGACTCCGAACAACCTTCGGTACATCAAAATGCATAAACTCATAACAACAGTCATCGTAACGTTAAGCGTGCGGACCCTACGGTTCGAGAACAATGTAGACATGACCGAGACACGTCTCTGGTCAATAACCAATAGCGGGACCTGGATGCCCATATTGGCTCCTCCATATTCGACGAAGATCTTTATCGGTCAGACCGCATAACAACATACGTTGTTCCCTTTGTCATCGGTATGTTACTTGCCCGAGATTCGATCGTCGGTATCCAATACCTAGTTCAATCTTGTTACCGGCAAGTCTCTTTACTCGTTCCGTAATACATCATCTCACAACTAACATATTAGTTGCAGTGCTTGCAAGGCTTATGTGATGTGCATTACCGAGAGGGCCTAGAGATACCTCTCCGACAATCGGAGTGACAAATCCTAATCTCGAAATACGCCAACCCAACATCTACCTTTGGAGACACCTGTAGTACTCCTTTATAATCACCCAATTACGTTGTGACGTTTGGCAGCACCCAAAGTGTTCCTCCGGCAAACGGGAGTTGCATAATCTCATAGTCATAGGAACATGTATAAGTCATGAAGAAAGCAATAGCAACATACTAAACGATCGGGTGCTAAGCTAATGGAATGGGTCATGTCAATCAGATCATTCAACTAATGATGTGATCCCGTTAATCAAATAACAACTCTTTGTTCATGGTTAGGAAACATAACCATATTTGATTAACGAGCTAGTCAAGTAGAGGCATACTAGTGACACTCTATTTGTCTATGTATTCACACATGTATTATGTTTCCGGTTAATACAATTCTAGCATGAATAATAAACATTTATCATGATATAAGGAAATAAATAATAACTTTATTATTGCCTCTAGGGCATATTTCCTTCAGTCTCCCACTTGCACTAGAGTCAATAATCTAGATTACACAATAATGATTCTTACACCCATGGAGTCTTGGTGCTGATCATGTTTTGCTCGTGGAAGAGAATTTTAGTCAACGGGTCTGCCACATTCAGATCCACATGTATTTTGCAAATTTCTATGTCAACAATGCTCTGCATGGAGCTAATCTAGCTAATTGCTCCCACTTTCAATATGTATCTAGACCGAGACTTAGAGTCATCTAGATTAGTGTCAAAACTTGCATCGGCGTAACCCTTTATGACGAACCTTTTTGTCACGTCCATAATCGAGAAACATATCCTTATTTCACTAAGGATAATTCTGACCGCTGTCCAGTGATCTACTCCTAGATCACTATTGTACTCCCTTGCCAAATCAGTGCAGGGTATACAATAGATCTGGTATACAGCATGACATACTTTATAGAACCTATGGCCAAGGCATAGGGAATGACTTTCATTCTCTTTCTATCTTCTGCCGTGGTCGGGATTTTGAGTCTTACTCAATTTCACACCTTGTAACACAGGCAAGAACTCTTTCTTTGACTGCTCCATTTTGAACTACTTCAAAATCTTTTCAAGGTTTGTACTCATTGAAAAAACTTATCAAGCATCTTGATCTATCTCTATAGATCTTGATGCTCAATATGTAAGCAGCTTCTTCGAGGTCTTTCTTTGAAAAAACTCCTTTCAAACACTCCTTTATGCTTTGCAGAATAATTCTACATTATTTCCGATCAACAATATGTCATCCACATATAATATCAAAAATGCTACAGAGCTCCCACTCACTTTCTTGTAAATACAGGCTTCTCCAAAAGTCTGTATAAAACCAAATGCTTTGATCACACTATTAAAGCGTTTATTCCAACTCCGAGAGGCTTGCACCAGTCCGTAAATGGATCGCTGGAGCTTGCACACTTTGTTAGCTCCCTTTGGATCGACAAAACCTTCTAGTTGCATCATATACAACTCTTCTTCTAGAAATCCATTCAGGAATGCAGTTTTGACATCCATCTGCCAAATTTCATAATCATAAAATGCGGCAATTGCTAACATGATTCGGACAGACTTAAGCATCGCTACGGGTGAGAAGGTCTCATCGTAGTCAACCCCTTGAACTTGTCGAATACCTTCCGCGACAAGTCGAGCTTTGTAGACAGTAACATTACCATCAGCGTAAGTCTTCTTCTTGAAGATCCATTTATTCTCAATTGCTTGCCGATCATCGGGCAAGTCAACCAAAGTCCATACTTTGTTCTCATACATGGATCCCATCTCAGATTTCATGGCTTCAAGGCATTTTGCGGAATCTGGGCTCACCATCGCTTCTTCATAGTTCGTAGGTTCATCATGATCTAGTAGCATGACTTCCAGAACAGGATTACCGTACCACTCTGGTGCGGATCTCGCTCTGGTTGATCTACGAGGTTCAGTAGTATCTTGATCTAAAGTTTCATGATCATCATCATTAGCTTCCTCACTTATTGGTGTAGGTGTCGCAGAAACAGTTTTCTATGATGTAATACTTTCCAATAAGGGAGTAGGTACAGTTACCTCGTCAAGTTCTACTTTCCTCCCACTCACTTCTTTCGAGAGAAACTCCTTCTCCAGAAAGTTACCGAATTTAGCAACAAAAGTCTTTCTTTCGGATCTGTGATAGAAGGTGTATCCAATAGTTTCCTTTGGATATCCTATGAAGACACATTTCTCCGATTTGGGTTCGAGCTTATCAGGTTGAAGCTTTTTCACATAAGCATCGCAGACCCAAACTTTCAGAAATGACAACTTTGCTTTCTTGCCAAACCACAGTTCATAAGGCGTCGTCTCAACGGATTTTGATGGTGCCCTATTTAACGTGAATGCGGCCGTCTCTAGAGCGTATCCCCAAAACGATAGCGGTAAATCAGTAAGAGACATCATAGATCGCACCATATCTAGTAAAGTACGATTATGACGTTCGGACACACCATTACGTTGTGGTGTTCCGGGTGGCATGAGTTGTGAAACTATTCCACAATTTTTCAAATGTACACCAAACTCGTAACTCAAATATTCTCCTCCATGATCAGATCGTAAAACTTTATTTTCTTGTTACAATGATTTTCCACTTCACTCTGGAATTCTTTGAACTTTTCAAATGTTTCAGACTTATGTTTCATTAAGTAGATATACCCATATATGCTTAAATCATCTGTGAAGGTGAGAAAATAACGATATCCGCCACGAGCCTCAATATTCATCGGACCGCATACATCTGTATGTATGATTTCCAACAAATCTGTTGCTCTCTCCATAGTACCGGAGAACGGTGTTTTAGTCATCTTGCCCATGAGGCATGGTTCGTATGTACCAAGCGATTCATAATCAAGTGGTTCCAAAAGCCCATCAGTATGGAGTTTCTTCATGCGCTTTATACCGATATGACCTAAACGGTAGTGCCACAAAATAAGTTGCACTATCATTATTAACTTCGCATCTTTTGGTTTCAATGTTATGAATATGTGTATCACTAAGATCAAGATCCAATGAACTATTTTCATTGGGTGTGTAACCATACAAGGTTTTATTCATGTAAACAGAACAACAATTTATTCTTTTACTTAAATGAATAACCGTATTACAATAAACATGATCAAATCATATTCATGCTCAACGCAAACACCAAATAACACTTATTTAGGTTCAACACTAATCCCGAAAGTATAGGGAGTGTGCGATGATGATCATATCAATCTTGGAACCACTTCCAACACACATCGTCACTTCACCCTTAACTAGTCTCTGTTCATTGTGCAACTCCCGTTTCGAGTTACTACTCTTAGCAACTGAACTAGCATCAAATACGGAGGGGTTGCTATAAACACTAGTAAAGTACACATCAATAACATGTATATCAAATATACTTATGCTCACTTTTCCATCCTTCTTATCCGCCAATCACTTGGGGTAGTTCCGCTTCCAGTGACCAGTCCCTTTGCAGTAGAAGCACTTAGTCTCTGGCTTAGGATCATACTTGGGCTTCTTCACTTGAGCAGCAACTTGCTTGCCGTTCTTCTTGAAGTTCCCCTTCTTCCCTTTGCCCTTTTCTTGAAACTAGTTGTCTTGTTAACCATCAACACTTGATGTTTTTCTTGATTTCTACCTTCGTCGATTTTAGCATCACGAAGAGCTTGGGAATTGTTTCGTTATCCCTTGCATATTATAGTTCATCACGAAGTTCTACTAACTTGGTGATGGTGACTAGAGAATTCTGTCAATCACTATTTTATCTGGAAGATTAACTCCCACTTGATTCAAGTGATTGTAGTACCCAGACAACCTGAGCACATGCTCACTGCTTGAGCTATTCTCCTCCGTCTTTTAGCTACAGAACTTGTTGGAGACTTCATATTTCTCAACTCGGGTATTTGCTTGAAATATTAACTTCAACTCCTGGAACATCTCATATGGTCCATGACGTTCAAAACGTCTTTGAAGTCCCGATTCTAAGCCGTTAAGCATGGTGCACTAAACTATCAAGTAGTCATCATATTGAGCTAGCCAAACGTTCATAACGTCTGTATCTGCTCCTGCAATAGGTCTGTCACCTAGCGGTGCATCAAGGACATAATTCTTCTGTGCAGCAATGAGGATAAACCTCAGATCACGGATCCAATCCGCATCATTGCTACTAATATTTTTCAACACACTTTTCTTTAGGAACATATCAAAATAAACACAGGGAAGTAACAACGCGAGCTATTGATCTACAATATAATTTGCAAAATACTACCAGGACTAAGTTCATGATAAATTTAAGTTCAATTAATCATATTACTTAAGAACTCCCACTTAGATAGACATCCCTCTAATCCTCTAAGTGATCACGTGATCCAAATCAACTAAACCATGTCCAATCATCACGTGAGATGGAGCAGTTTCATTGGTGAACATCTCTACGTTGATCATATCTACTATATGATTCACGCTCGACCTTTCGATCTCCGTGTTCCGAGGCCATATTTGTGTATGCTTGGCTCGTCAAGTATAACCTGAGTATTCCGTGTGTGCAACTATTTTGCACCCGTTGTATTTGAACGTAGAGCCTATCACACCCGATCATCACGTGGTGTCTCAGCACGAAGAACTTTCGCAACAGTGCATACTCAGGGAGAACACTTCTTGATAATTTAGTGAGAGATCATCTTATAATGCTACCATCAATCAAAGCAATATAAGATGCATAAAAAGATAAACATCACATGCAATCAATATAAGTGATATGATATGGCCATCATCATCTTGTGCTTGTGATCTTCATCTCCGAAGCACCGTCATGATCACCATCGTCACCGGCGTGACACCTTGATCTCCATCGTAGCATCGTTGTCGTCTCGCCAATCTCATGCTTCCACGACTATCGCTACCGCCTAGTGATAAAGTAAAGCATTACATCACGATTGCATTGCATACAATAAAGCGACAACCATATGGCTCCTGCCAGTTGCCGATAATTCGGTTACAAAACGTGATCATCTCATACAATAAAATTTAGCATCATGTCTTGACCATATCACATCACAACATGCCCTGCAAAAACAAGTTAGACGTCCTCTACTTTGTTGTTGCATGTTTTACGTGTCTGCTACGGGCTTAAGCAAGAACCAATCTCACCTACGCATCAAAACCACAACGATAGTTTGTCAAATAGACTCCGTTTTAACCTTCGCAAGGACTGGGTGTAGCCACACTTGGTTCAAATAAAGTTGGAGAGACTGTCGCCCGCAAGCCACCTATGTGCAAAGCACGTCGGGAGAACCGGTCTCGCGTAAGCGTACGCGTAATGTCGGTCCGGGTCGTCTCGTCCAACAATACCGCCGAACCAAAGTATGACATGCTGGTAGGCAGTATGACTTATATCGCCCACAACTCACTTGTGTTCTACTTGTGCATATAACATCAAACCATAAAACCTAGGCTCGGATGCAACTGTTGGGGAACGTGGTAATTTCAAAATTTTCCTACGCACACGCAAGATCATGGTGATGCATAGCAACGAGGGGGAGAGTATGATCTACGTACCCTTGTAGATCGCAACGGAAGCGTTGACACAACGTAGAGGAAGTAGTCGTACGTCTTCTTCCCGATCCGACCGATCCAAGCACCGTTACTCCGGCACCTCCGAGTTCTTAGCACACGTACAACTCGATGACGATCCCCGGGCTCCGATCCAACAAAGCTTCAGGGAGGAGTTCCGTCAGCATGACGGCATGGTGACGATCTTGATATTCTACCGACGCAGTGCTTCGCCTAAGCACTACAACAATACAATCGAGGTGGAATTTGGTGGCAGGGGGCACCGCACACGGCTAAGGAACGATCTCAATGATCAACTTGTGTGTCCTAGGGTGCCCCCCTGCCCCCGTATATAAAGGATCCAAGGGGGAGGGGCTGGCCAGCCAAGGAGGGCGCGCCAGGAGAGTCCTACTCCCTCTGGGAGTAGGATTCCCCCCCCCCTAATCCTAGTTGGAATAGGATTCCTCGAGGGGGGGAAGAGAGAGAGGGGGGCCGGTCACCTCTCCTAGTCCTAATAGGACTAGGGGAGGGGGGAGGCGCGTGGCCACCTTGGGCTGCCTCTTTCTCCTTTCCACTAAAGCCCACTAAGGCCCATATAGTTCCCGGGGGGTTCCGGTAACCTCCCGGTACTCCGGTAAAATCCCGATTTCACCCGGAACACTTCCGATATCCAAACATAGGCTTCCAATATATCAATCTTTATGTCTCGACCATTTCGAGACTCCTCGTCATGTCCGTGATCATATCCGGGACTCCGAACAACCTTCGGTACATCAAAATGCATAAACTCATAACAACAGTCATCGTAACGTTAAGCGTGCGGACCCTACGGTTCGAGAACAATGTAGACATGACCGAGACACGTCTCTGGTCAATAACCAATAGCGGGACCTGGATGCCCATATTGGCTCCTACATATTCTAGGAAGATCTTTATCGGTCAGACCGCATAACAACATACGTTGTTCGCTTTGTCATTGGTATGTTACTTGCCCGAGATTCGATTGTCGGTATCCAATACCTAGTTCAATCTCGTTACCGGCAAGTCTCTTTACTCGCTCCGTAATACATCATCTCACAACTAACATATTAGTTGCAGTGCTTGCAAGGCTTATGTGATGTGCATTACCGAGAGGGCCCAGAGATACCTCTCCGACAATCGGAGTGACAAATCCTAATCTCAAAATACGCCAACCCAACATCTACCTTTGGAGACACCTATATTACTCCTTTATAATCACCCAGTTACATTGTGACGTTTGGCAGCACCCAAAGTGTTCCTCCGGCAAAAGGGAGTTGCATAATCTCATAGTCATAGGAACATGTATAAGTCATGAAGAAAGCAATAGCAACATACTAAACGATCGGGTGCTAAGCTAATGGAATGGGTCATGTCAATCAGATCATTCAACTAATGATGTGATCCCGTTAATCAAATAACAACTCTTTGTTCATGGTTAGGAAACATAACCATCTTTGATTAACGAGCTAGTCAAGTAGAGGCATACTAGTGACACTCTGTTTGTCTATGTATTCACACATGTATTATGTTTCCGGTTAATACAATTCTAGTATGAATAATAAACATTTATCATGATATAAGGAAATAAATAATAACTTTATTATTGCCTCTAGGTCATATTTCCTTCACCCCCAGACTCCGGCCACAGGAGCCCCAGCCTGTGGCCCAACCTCAGGAGCTGGGCTGCTCCTAGCGCTTGAGTCTCGGGAGGAATGCTGGAACAAGGAATTTAAGGAGTACTTAACGCATGGGACGCTACTAGAGAAGGAAGAGGAGGCGGAGCACGTGGCCAGGCAAGCCACGACATACCGCATCAAAGACGGCGAGTTATACATGAAACGACCGAACGATGCCATGCTGCGCTGCATATCCAGCAATCAAGGAAGGGAGTTGCCGATTGACATACACAGCGGGGACTGCCGGCACCACTCGTCGTCACGGACCCTCGTCGGCAGGGTGTTCCGCAGTGGATTCTATTGGCCCACTGCGCTCAACGATGCAGCCGAGATGGTGAAGTCCTGCGAAGCTTGCCAATTCCACGCCAAGCAAATCCATCAGCCGGCTCAGGGCCTTCAAACTATCCCACTCACATGGCCGTTCGTGGTCTGGGGGCTGGATATCCTAGGCCTGTTCCCTCGGGCGCCAGGGGGCTACCGCTACCTCTACGTCGTCATCGACAAGTTCACCAAGTGGGCGGAAGTGGAAGTCGTCCGTACCATACCAGCTGGCTCTGCTGTCAAGTTCATCAAGGGCCTCGTGAGCCGCTTCGGGGTCCCCAACCGCATCATCATAGATAATGGTTCGCAGTTTACTAGCAACCTCTTCAAAACCTAATGTGCTAACCTTGGAACACAGATCTGCTACGCTTCAGTGGCCCACCTCAAGAGCAATGGTCAGGCCGAACGTGCCAACGCGGAGGTCCTGAGGGGCCTCAAGACCAGGACCTTTAAGAAGAAGCTGGAGGCCTGCGGCAGGGGCTGGCATGACGAGCTCCAGACCATACTGTGGTCCACCCGGACCACCGCCACCAAGCCAACGGGAGAGACTCCATACTTCCTCGTCTACGGAGCCAAAGCGGTCCTCCCTCACGAGGTCAAGCATCGCTCCGTATGGGTCCTGGCGTTCGACGAAATGCAGCAGGACGCCACGCGGGGGATGGACCACATGTTGGGGAAGGAATGTCGCCGCGATGCTGCGCTACGGGCGGCGAGGTACCAGCAAGCACTGCGGCGATACCACTGCCGCAACATCCGCTCCAGGACACTCAAGACGGGCGACCTAGTCCTGAGGCGGGTCCTCTCCAGGGAAGGGCTACATAAGATTTCACCAATGTTGGAGGGGCCATTCAAGGTCGTCCACATTCCAGGCCTGGCACCATGCGCCTGGAGACACAAGACAGAGTACCAGTCCAAAACGCCTGGAACATCCAGCACCTCCGGAAGTTTTACCCATAAACCAAGGCCCAGATCCTGTGAAGCAAGGCCCAGAGCCTGTGAAGGAAGGCCTGGAGCCTGTGAAGCAAGGCCCAGAGCCTAAGAAGAAAGGCCCAGAGCCCGTGAAGAAGTCCCGGTGCCTGTGAAGAATCGCTGCCCATGACACTCTCACGTAATAATGAGTTGGGGCTGTACACGCCCCAGAGTCTCAGGAGTGCCGGCCTCAGGCCCTGGGGCTCCCGCCCACGCCTAGTGGACAGCACTTAGCTCCGTGCTGGTGTGAAGACTTGAAGACTATATTAGGTGCTGGACGCGGCTTTTCATTTGCTTTCCATATTGGCTCCCTTTTCCTTAATCAAAATTTTCTTTTGGCATTCCTTGCTGATTTGACTCCCTCACCTCTCGCTGCATTTTTCCGGCTCGGATTAGCTCGTGTCTCTCTCTCGCATGCCTCGCGAGGGGGCTGTGCAGGTGCCCTCGTGAGCATTTTTATCCCTTCTCTGCCTTCTCGTGAGCCACACTCATTCGAGCCCAAAAGCTGGCGTTCCTCTCTTAGTCCATGCCCCTCGGGTACAGCGATACAAGGCGCCAGGTCAGGGCCAAGGCGAACGGCAAGTCTGTTAACGCACTTCCTAGAAAGTTTTTGCAGTTCCTGAGCGAATGCAGGCCACCGAGGCAAGGTGGACGCAAGGAAATGAGTGCCTCGCGAAGAAGAGGGCATCCCGAATACACCAGGTTAAGTTACCTCTGCACGAAGTAACGACACGACACGGGAACAACACGCACAGTGCAATAACCGAGGAACCATAGTTCGATACACGCCCCCTTGGGCTGATACTGGTTACATTCTTGATGTAGGAAAAAGAGTGAAACAAAAGCAACGTTGCAGCAATCTGCAGAGGTAGACCCCTAGCAGCACCCCGAGCCTAGCCGGATCCTTCTTCGCGCTTCATGGAGGCGCGGCGGCGAGATGACCCATAGCCGCCTTCAAAGCAGGCGCGGTGGCGCGGCGGCCGGTCATAGCCACCACTGCTGGAGCTGTCGCCGAAGGAGGAGCCGCCGCAGCTGGACAAGACACGGAAACCGGGTATGCCACATCATTCTCTCTGAGACGTCGCTTCTCCAAAGAAAGAACACTGTCGTGCAGACTCCGCATAGCACCGGTTGCAGCACTGAGCATATTTGTCGGTAGCATCGCCCTACCCGCCACATGCACCCTCCTCGAGATATCCTTAGGTGAAGGTGGCCCGTCCTGAGCACGGATCGTACTCGGTGCCGGCTGGCTCGCACCGGTGGCCTTTTTAGTCGGCCGTTTCATGCCCTTCTTCTTGATCTGTTGTAATGGGACCGAGTTCTGCTCACAGACCGCCTTCTTGAGCATGTTGGGGATGATAATATTTGGAACCTCCGCTATCTGAGGCTCGGTGAAGGCGGCAGCTGGAGGCGTCTCCTGAGAACTGAACGCCAGACGACGCCTGTTGCAATTGGGTTTCTCCGCCGTACCAGCTAGATCACAGTCATCTTGTTTGGGTTCTTGAGAAGGAGGCCCGTAGAACTCGTCACCGTACCCATGTTTGGCAAAGTACTTATCAACGTTGGTAAATGTACCATCGTCGTTGTCGTCGTCGTCCGGATCTTGTGCCATATGCATGTCCGGATCGTGTGCCATAGGGATGTCTGGCATGTCCGGTAGCGTTGCGGCGTTCTTGCCATGGCTTGGCGCCGGCATGACTGGCGATCTTGTCTGTGGGGTGGTGTCCCCGCCCCCAAACGAATCTGGCTCTTCGGCCAAAGCAGGGGCCAGCTTACGCAGGCGCTGAGGGTTATCTCATCTTCTTCGTCGGCCCCAGCGTCTCGAATCGGAGGTAACATCTCGTCGCAGCCTGGCAGCACCCGAACCACTTCAACCCTATACATTGTGGGTGGCATCGGATTACCGTGGAACACGGGGTTGCCCAGTTGAACAATTTTTCCCTTGGCGACATCGACCAAATCGCCGCCCACGAAGTGCAGGAGAGTGCAAGGAACGTCGGCGGCGCCCTGCAAAAACATGTAGGGCGTCAGGGATGCCCAGTCAAAGGCAAGGAGATGAAGTCCTCGGCCGAGAGGCTTAGTTACCGTGATGCCGTCGAGCTCGACTAATGTCGAGGCACCGCCAACGGCGGGCGTGCAACTGACGGAGGGGCCGCTTGCTGGCGAGGTGCCGGTCGGCGTACACCCGGGTGCATTAAGCTCCAATGCCGGCGTCGGAGACACCAATACTGCCGCCGCCGGAGACACCAATGGCGCCGCTGCCGGAGACACCAATACCGCCACCGCCGGAGACACCAATGGCACTGCCTGCATGTTGTGTGAGTTGCTAGCCGTGAAGCTAGGAATCGGGGGCGGCCCCTGTTGGCCACCCGCAATCCACGTCGTTATCCCATGAATCGAGGTAGGCATAATGCCGGTAAGCGTCGATCCCAGTTGTTGTTGCACTAGCTCTTGGGCCATCTCCAGAATCCGCGCCACTTGCGCCTTGAGTGCTTCAACCTCGCGCGACTGGCTTTCCGAGCTGGTCTTTTTCTCCTTTCACCCACCAGCGCCATAGTATGACGACCATTTTGTGGACAAGCCTTTGCCGGCCACACGACCAGCTGACGTCGGCTTATTGAGCTTATCCCTGTTTTTCATTACGTTCAATGCCCTATTCAAAGGGTGTCGAAAGGGGAGCTCTGAGACGACCCCGCGCTACTGCTTTCTTTGTCCTGCGGAAGGAACGTGAACCATTTAGAAATATTGGGGATTAATTAGAATGCAACCATATGGAGCTAATTACGCGGGGGTGTATTCCTTACCAGAACAAGCTCAAGCTCCTTGGTCTTCGGATCCGTGGTAAGCTCCTTTGTTACCGGGTCCTCCTTGTACCGGGCCCTGAGAAAGTTCCTGGTCTGCTTGTCACTGTATTTCTTGAAGCGGGGCAGTAGGCCTTGCTCGGCACGCTCCGCGTCCTCCTTGTCCCATACAGGCTCCGCCACTCTGTAACCGCCGGGACCAAGTTGGTGGACCCCTATGTTCAACTGCCACATTTCTTTCCCCTGCTGACTTGATTCGGAGGTTGCGGGGCTCTCGCACTTGATCTTGAACTCCTTGTAGTCATCTTCACACATCAAACGATATTTCGCCTTGATCTTCTCATAACTATCACCTTTGTCAATCATTGCCTTCACCGTGCTTTTCCAAGTAGACAGGGCCGTGCTCATCACCGTGAGGGCGGCACCATTCACTTTATTACCCGAGAGGCGTGTGTCTGCGAACTCAGCGGGGAACTTGTATCGTTCGTGCAGCTTCGTGAAGTGGAGGCTGCGCAAATTCCCTCGGTCCTTATGCCTTAGGTTCTCAATGTTGATCGAGGCGGTGCTCCGGAGAATGCACCCGAGCTGAATCGAGTACCCCTTGACTATGTGTTTGGGCGCCGTCGGATGCCCGTTGGAGTTCACTTCAGTAAATTCCTCCTTGACGGTGCCGAGCACGTTCGGGCGCCGGTCCTTCTGTTGCCTCTTCGGTTGGCTGCCATCTGTGCGTGCGCCGCCATCATCAGTGGTGGCATCCGCGGCGCCATCATCAGTGGTGTCATCCCCGACGCCACTAGGGGTTGTGTAGTCAGGATCAGTGTCTTCCGCGGCGTCCTCATAGCGGTGAGGTTCTTCCTCCAACTCCTAGGACAGCTCCCAGAATTGCTTGCCGCCCGAACCGCCGGCCTCATCGTTGTGGGCCATGTTTCGCTCTAAATAGGAAAAAGTTTTGTCAAAAAGTTGGTTATTGTCAAGGAACAAGATCATGGTCTCATCATTTAGGGTTTGTCGACACCGAGGCATCCTAAAAGCTAAGCTTTTATCATTTAGGGTTTGTCGACGCCGAGGCACCCTAAAAGCCTAAGCGTACATCATTTAGGTTCTCATCGACACCGAGGCACCCTAAAAGCCAATGATTCATCATTTAGGGTTTGTCGATGCCGAGGCACCCTAAATGCTAAGTTTTCATCATTTAGGGTTTATCTATGCCGAGGCACCCTAGGTTGGGCCTAATCACTTGGCACTAATCAGTTGGCTCTATTGCCACCTATGTTGGGTTTATTATCTAGGGTTTATCGATGCTGAGGAGAATTTCTAAGTTGGGCCTAATCACTTAGGCTCTATTGCCACCTATGGTTTAATGCAGCAAGAATAAAGGGGCAGTTGATTCTACTTAATTAAGTACTAAGATACCCCGGCCCATGCATTAGTAGCAAGTACCTCATATGTCCGTTTTTTAGCAAAGTCATGCTAAAATTCACGGAAAATTTCAGCATGACCTTTGCTGAAAATAGGACATATGGAGTACCCGAATTTGCCGGAACGGAAGTTAATCGACATTCCGGCAAACTCAAGGGCCTCTCGGGGTACCTGCAAAATCATCACGACATGAAGGGCCTCTCAAGGGCCTCAAGCAGCAGCGGCGTCTCCCAGGACCCCATTTTTTTGCTAAATTTCTTTGAGCAACAATTAGAGCAGAAAATTCAGCATATTTCTATACAATTTTTTTGTACACATAAGATAGAAATGTAGTGCTGAAAGTTTAATGCTTACAAAAGACTTGCTGAAATAGTGAAAAATATGGAGTCACCAAGCTGGCTAAGGAACTCCCAAAGTCCACTAGCAAATCCAAGATCTAATCCTGTTACACACATCATAACAATTTAAGATAATTAGGATAAGGGTAGTAGGAAATGAAAAAGAAAGAGCTCAAAAAACAATCACAACAGAAAAATAATAAAAACCTAGTCCTAGAAGAAAATAAATCCTAAAAGAAAAGAAATCCTAAAATCTGGAGCAAGTCCTAGCAGTAGTAGTCCAACTAGATGGCCACCACTACTACTCCTATCTCTGTTTAGCATCATCCACACGATAGTCCATTGGAATTTTGTTTAACACAACTGAACATCAAAGAAGGTGTCGTAGAAGCAGCTGCTACTGCTAGCTCCACTACATACATACTAGCCACTCTAAAACTTGTTTAAATCATTCACCCAACTCTAAATCCCAACTATCAATAACTACGAGTTGCTGATTCGACAACCTACAAACTGATGACAAATTTATCTGCCATGACCACATCCAGGAACAGTTCTATTATAACACAATATTTTAGGGAAACACACAAAAGAAAACAATTCTTGTAACACATTGTTAATAGGGCATGGATTTTACTCCTACAGCAGGATCAACAACCCTGGGAGATACACATCCTCAAAAATCAAAAGCTTCTGCAATAAATAAAGACAATTCCCAAAACTTGCTAGTAAAATAGTACTATGTGTACTAGAGGAGTCTTGTCAGGCACACAGATGCATATTCAGAAACCAAAACAATGATAAGTATAGGCAAGTGTAACTGGTCACTGAAGTAGCTCATGTCATTGCTTCTATCTGTCATGGACTGGTTTTCTGTAACCGATACAATTCAGTTGAGTTTTAAGGTTGACTAATTGCGCCCTTGTAAGTGCCTAGCAAACAGACTACAGGAATGGCATAAAGAAAGGAACATGCCAATGCACTCCAGGTTTTGCAGCAAGTTGTACTTAAAATATTCACCTTAGACAATCCATGACTGTGTATTGCGTTAGATAATGCAAACAAGAACAGAAGGCAACTTTGCTTATATAGAAATGTTGGCAAATGCAAACTCCCAAGTCTAACCAGGAAGCATCAGACGCCGATGCATAACACTGCTCACTCGCTTACACACACTACCGCCCCAAAATTCAGAACATAACCTAGTACTTGGCGCGTTGGCTCAATCAGGCATAACTTAGAACATAACCTAGTACTTTGCTTATATAGAAATGTTGCACGGGCGACGGACGGTGGAGGCAAAGCCGCTCGGCGAAATAGAAGGCGGTGGCGACAGCGAGATGGGGTCGGTCGGAGGAAGAAGACGTGCTCCGGCGGGGGTGGGGGCACGGGGGCGCGGGGCGGCGGGGGTGTGGAGTTCGGCGAGGGTCGGGGCGGCGGGGGTGGGGACGCGGGGGCGGCGGGGGTGGAGTCCGGTGAGGGTCGGGGCGGCGGCATCGTGGGTCGGGGCAGCGTGCGGGTGGATCTGGTGGCGAGGGAGAGAGGGTTGAAGGGGATCTGGCGAGGGAGAGGGAGATAGCTAGGGGGAAGCTTACTAACGGCGCACCACACCTCGGTGCACCATTAGAAATCTTTTTTTAGATAGCAATGGCGCACCCCGCAGCGGTGCGCCATTAGAAATATATTTTTTAGATAGCAATGGCGCACCCCGCAACAGTGCGCCATTAGAAATCTTTTTTTAGATAGCAATGGCACACCCCGCAGTGGTGCGCCATTAGAATTATTTTTTACTATAGTTCGAGCACAGGTTATATTGCACCTAACCCAATCCACATCAGAACCCGCCCACTAGCCCAACTGGTCAGCACGCAGCACACACCATGAGGTCCTGGGTTCGATTCCCAGGCTCTGCACTATATTTTTTGCATTTTAAATGATGTTTGATATTTATTTGTGTTTAAATATGTTCAAACTTGTTTAAATCATAACAGTAATATTTTTTATAAAAACAGTAATAATTTTTTTTAAAATATATTCAAATTTGTTACTTGAAAATATCATCGGCGGCAGCGGTGGAGCGGGGGAGGGTGCGGGGGGTGCCCGTTGGCGGCGGTGGAGCGGGGAAGGGTGCGGGGGGCCGGGTGCTCGTCGGCGGCGGTGGAGGGGGATCGAGATCGAGTGTCCTCATGAATTCAAAAAGTGCCCGTGAAATTTAAAAATATTCATGATATCAAAAAGTGCCCATGAAATACAATCGAGAAATGAAGACTACGATTTAAATACAATCGATCTTAGCTAGCTATCTGTTCACAATCTTCTTGCCCTTCTTTTTCGCAAATGGAGTTCTTCTGTGAAACGGACGTCCTTTAGGTAGGGTGGTCCTGCTTCTTCTTGTGGTGTGTGCTGCTACTTCATCGTCGTCGTCATGTTCGATCTTCGGGTCGCCGTACTTGTCAAAGTCTTGCTCATTGGCTACTCCATCCATTCTGATGATCTTCCTTTTGCCTCTCCTCACGACAACACGACTGGGCTTTGACGGGTCGGTAATGAAGAAGCATTGGTCCACTTGGGAAGCCAGTACCCATGGCTCATTTTTCGCGGTGACGTTTGCGCCGGCGGTCTTGGATTTGGCTTCGGGTATAACCATGGTGGTGAAATACCGGTCTTCTTTTAGGATGCTCTTGGCCCATCTGACACGGAACATCGGGACCTTCTCCCCAGCGTAGCTCAGCTCCCAGATCTCCTCGATCCTTCCATAGTATCTGTCCTTGTTGTTACCGGTGTAGGATTCCATCGTTACCCCGGAGTTCTGATAACCATCGCTCTTCATGTCCTTGTTCTCGGTGTAGAATGTGTAGCCGTTGATATCGTACGCCTCATAGGTCATCAGGTTGTGCTCGGCGCCCTATGACAAGGCGAATATGAGTTGTTCTTCCGCGGAAGAATCCTCGTGTAAAGGGTACGACAGAAGCTTCTGCTTGAACCAACGCGTGAAACATGAGTTGTGCTCTTTGATTCTATCTCCGTCCATCCTCTGTTGGCCTCGGTCATTGTACGTCTTCTCAATAAAGGTTTTGTGCTCTACCACCCAAGGATCGACCACGTCTATGTGTTGTAGCGCGACTAGGTTTGCTCTTTCAAAGTCGGCGAGTCAACCCTCGAAGTCGACATGCATTTCGCGGCGACCCTCACGGTGACCCCATCCAGCGAGCCCGCCAAGGTGCCTGTTGACGGGCAGACCAACGGGGTTCTCGATGCCTAGATAATTCGTGCAGTAGGAGATGCACTCTTCGGTCAGAAAGCCCCTGGCTATACTTCCCTCTGGACGTGACATGTTGCGAACGTATCCTTTGATGACACCATTCATCCTTTCGAACGGCATCATGCTGTGCAGGAACGTCGGCCCGAGTTGGATGATATCCTCCATGATATGGACCAGCAGATGCACCATAACATCGAAGAATGCGGGTGGGAAGTACATCTCAAGCTCGCATAGTATCACCATGATCTCTTCCTGTAGCCTTCTGAGTTGCCTCACGCCAATCAACTTCCGAGAGATGACGTCGAAAAAGTTGCATAGCCAAATAGCGTTTCACGGACGTGCGCGTCCATGATCCCACGGATTGCAACTGGAAGTATCTGCGTCATCAGCACGTGACAGTCGTGAGACTTCATCCCGCTGAACTTCTGCTTCGCTGGGTCTAGGTATCTGCTTATCTTCCCCGCGTAATCATAAGGAAGTTTTACTCCTACGAGGCAGGTGAAAAACTACTCGATCTCCTCCTGACTTAGAGTGAAGCACGCGGGAGGGTAGTCACTTCCGATCTTCTTGGCCTTTTTGCCTTTGCGACGAGTTTCTGTGTCCTGCTTCACCTCATCATCATCATCATCATCATCATTAGCGTGAAGCTCCTGCCTGATGCCCATTGATTTCAAGTTTGCCCTTGCTTTCGGCCCATCTTTGGTCCTCTCTGGCATGTTGAGCAGGGTACCAAGAAGACTCTCGCACACGTTCTTCGTGATGTGCATGACATCAAGGCTGTGAGGCACACGGTGGATCTTCCAGTACGGCAAGTCCCAGAAAACAGACCTCGTTTTCCATACCTTCAGCAGCGGCTCTGGCGCCTTTCGCTTCTTTCCCGGCTCTAGCGCCCTTTGCTTCTTTCCCGGCAGTGGGCAATCTTTCCAATTTTTCAACAGCTCGTCTATTTCCTCACCGCTCCTCGAACACGGGCGTTTTCGGGGTTCGGTTTCACCATCGAACAGATCCTTGCGTTTCCTCCACAGGTCATCGTCGCGAAGCCACCTTCCATGTCCCATGAATACGGTTTTCGAAGACCCGGGATCTCTATCTAGCTGGCGATACGTTGTGTCATCCATGCACCTTACGCGTCCAGAAAATCCGTGGACTACCTGCCCCGCGAGATATCCGTAACTGAGATAGTCGTGCACCGTCGTGAGCAGTGCGGCTCTCACAGGGAAATATTCTTTCTCTGCGGCGTCCCACGTATTGGCTGGCGTTTTCTACAGCGTGTCTAGCTCCTCTTTCAGCAGCCCCAGATACGGATTGATGCTGTTCCTTGGTTGTTTCAGCCCGTCAATTAGCATACTCATGTGAATGTACTTCCTCTTCATGCACAACCAGGGGGGAAGGTTGTACATCCACACAAACACAGGCCACATGCTATGTGTGCTTCTCTGGCTACCAAACGGATTGACTCCATCGATGCTCGCGCCCAGCACGATGTTCCTTGGATCCTTCCCAAATTCTGGGTATTCGAAGTTCAACGCTTGCCACTGGCTCGCATCCTTAGGGTGACTCAGCATCTTGTCTTTTTTATTTATCTCCGGATCATTTCCGTCATCTTCCCGCTTCTTCTCCTCCCTATCTGCGTGCCAACACAGCAGCTTTGCTACCTTAGGGTCCGCGAAATACCGCTGCAGACGAGGAGTGATCGGAAAGTACTACATTGATTTTCGAGGAGCTTTCTTCCTCTTCTTGTATTGAGTGACGCCGCACACCGGACATATGGTAGACTCCGCGTGCTCGTCCCGATAAATGATGCAATTGTTCATGCACACATGGTATTTCACGTGCGGTAAATCCAGAGGACACATGATTTTCTTCGCCTCCTCGAAACTGGTCGGGCACTTGTTCCCCTTGGGAAGACGTTCGTGCCAAAATGACATGTTCTCGTCGAAGCATGCGTCGGTCATTTTGTGTTTTACCTTCATCTCTAGAGCCATGAGCGTTACTTTCAGGCGGGTATCCTCGGGCCTGCATCCTTCATACAATGGAGTAACCGCATCTATCTCTAGTTGATCAAGCTTGGCTTTCTCTCGGGCGGCAGCTCTTGCGTTATCCGTCTGCTTGAGAAGCAGCTCTTGAATATGAGGGTCCTGCACCCAGCCTCCATCGTCGTCTGCTCCGGCATCTTCATCTTCATGATCATGCCCTTGGTCTTGATCTTCCTCATCATCATGTATGACATCTTCTACATGATGACTGTGTACGGCATCATCGTCGTGATCACGTCCTGGAGATTCTTCGTCTTCTCGCCCGCCCTCGCCGCGGTGGTACTTGTCTTATTGCCCTTCCTCATTTCTTGCCTGGCCCCCATGGACGACTTCATAGTCATCTTCATCACCTTTCCACCGATAGCCATCCATGAAACCACGCAAGAGCAGGTGGTCCCGCACGTACCCGAAATCCGGGTCCGCAATAAGGCTCTTCAGCTTGCATCTTCGACACGGACATCTTATCTTCGTCTCATTCTTTTGAAGCATCTCGGCCTTCACGGAGCTCAAAAACCTATTCACGATGCCTTCGCTCATTGTGCGGACCATGGTCGCCGGCGGGGTAGAGCAAAACGATATTTTAGAACCAAGAAAAAAAATTGGCATGACCTTCCCTAAAAATAGGACCAAAAAGAATGCATAGTGCCAAAATTCTCGCCGAAACGGAAATGAATCAACATTCCGGCAAAATATTGGCAACTATCGCATTTCAAATACCGGTACCTGCAAACACAAAAATATACGCAACACCACAAACACATGCAACACCACAAACATACATAGATCTAGCTCGGCCACAAAAAGTGCACGTGCACGTTGTTGGAGCGAGCTAGGGAGAAAAAAAGTAGATCTACAGCATGAAGATAGCTTTCCCCTTACTTACCTATCAAAAAAAAGGTAATTTCACCACTTAATTTTGATGAATCTATGGTGGAAATGAGGTGAGGAGGAGGAGACAGCCGAAAGCTTGGAGAAGGAGGTGGAGGGAATGAAGTGGGGAAAGTGAGTGGGTAGGTGTGGGGCTGTCCAAAATATCTTGTTGGGGTCCCAGGTTACTAATGGCGCACCACCCTGGTTACTAATGGCGCACCTGCAGGTGGTGCGCCATTAGTAGTTTTGCAGAAAAGTAAAAAAAAATATATATATATACACTAATGGCGCACTTTTACAGGGTGCGCCATTAGTAGTTTAAACTAGTAATGGCACACTGTGAGGCGGTGCGCCATTAGTAGTTTTGCAAAAAAAAGAATAAAAAAAATTCAGTACTGGCGCACTCCATGTCTGGTGCGCCATTACTAGTTAGAACTAGTAATGGCGCACTTCGGTAGGATGCGCCATTAGTATGTATGTAAAAAAAATTATCACTAGTGGCGCACCTATTTTCTGGTGCGCCATTAGTGTCTTCCATACTAATGGCGCATCACCAACTGGTGCGCCATTAGTATATAGTAGTGGCGCACTACTTCCCTGGTGCGTCATTAGTGTCAATCCTATCTATAGCCCTTTTCCTAGTAGTGCCAGGAGACCATTCATAGGATGTGCCGACTCGAGCGAAGATGATAAGTAGCAACACAGATGTGTCTCTAGTGGCGCGCAAGGATTTTGTTTGTCCCGTTGCAATGCACGGACATTTTGCTAGTATATATATAGGACCAAACTAGCTAACCTATAGCAATCTAACTAAATTTGACTCGAACTATGACTCCTGGTTCTTGACTCTCACTAAGCTTATTTGGCATGCAAGTGACGACTCAATGGATCACTAGTGCAGAACAGGGCAATAGCACCGGTTCGTAAGGCCCTTTAGTGCTGGCTTCGGAACCGGCACTAACATTTCGGCACTAAAGGCCCCCCCCTTTAGTACCGGTTCAGCACGAACCGGTGCTAAAGGGCAACCACGTGGCACGAGCCAGCTCCGGGGGCCGGGAGCCCTTTAGTACCGGTTGGTAACACCAACCGGTACTAAAATGTTTGGGGGATTTTTGGTTTTATGATTTATTTTTCATTTAATTTTGTGTTTTCAATTTTAATTCTTTTTCGTTTGCTGGTATTTTACGGTACTACACATTGTACACGTTATGCATATATATATATATAAATAGAATTTCTAGTAGAACCAATCATATATATATATATATCATCAATGTCTCACAAACCACCATATTAATTTACACATACACACATGTATAACTATATACAATTTCTCCTACATATGCATGTTGCCTTCGGAGCCAGTGGCATTAGCTTAATTGGTGCCTTCGGAGCACGATGACAATTGGAAGTGGTTCATGACATGTTCGATGGGGGCGGTAGCGGGTAATAGTATTCTCCCTTCGGATTTATGACCTGGTCGAGCAAAAATCCCGCTATTTCCTCTTGAAGTGCTTCTACGCGCTCCATTTCTAGGAGCTTGTCCCGCACCTCTTTGAACTGTTAAGAAGGAGATCAATATGCATGTGTATTAGTTGTGTGACTAGATATCGATAATGGTGTAAAAATTGTGAATAGTGTTCTGACAAGCGTACCCATTCCTGTCTTTGAGATCTGCTCCTTTTAGACGCCATCATGCGAATATTCTCGCAAACGCAGTATGCACACAGATTAGTCCCCTGCGCCTGCTTCAGGGCCTTTATTACGAGAATGGAATTTAATTTGATCAGATAATAATTAATCAAGCATGATAATTAAAGAGATGGCAACTAGGTAGCTAGCTAGTACTACTTAATTACTTACCTTGGATCGAAACCATTTTAGCTGTGGTTTCCATTCGCCTTCCGTGACGCTGATGAACCTTGCCCAAGCCCTGCCCGCCGACAAAGAAAATGAATAAAGGGGTTATTAAATAGTTCATATCATGAAATGACGAACTAAATAGGCCGAGATATATAGTTAATAATGATTGAAATTACCTGTTGACTATCCCATACAAGATGTTGTAGTCACTATTTGCTTTGAGTAGCGAGTCCAGTATTTCAACTGTTCCGGCGTCAACTTTAATGATACACAAGATCCAGTGAAATCTGCATGCACACACGTTTGCATGTCTTAATTAAGCGGGCATATGTAAGCAAAAACATGTAGCTAGCTAGTAGGCAAAAACAGAGAATTTGTAGTACAAGAAAGTGTGACTCACTCGAAGTTGTAAGGAAGTAGTATATCTTCATTGTATTTGAGGTGCTTCAAGAACTCTAGCATGCTGTCCTCTACCTGCTTTTCATAATACTTGCTCATTTTCCATGTGTATTGATTAACGGTGTTTGGGTCAATGAACCCAATGCCATAGCGTCCACCTTTTCTCATTTCATACATCTTCATCCTGCATAATACCACAGAAAAGAATATAGTGAGGATAATTACAGGTAATGATTGATCAAAAGGATCACTACAGCTAGCTTGAGACTTAAATTACAGAAAGAAATCACTTACAGACAATAGCAACTGACGATAGATTTGTCGAGTGCATCTTGATTGTATAACTGAAACAGTTCAGAATACTCAACGGCCACAGCTTTCTCATGGTAGTATTGATCCTTCTTGACATACACCATGAGGGACTCTTGATCGGATCTCTTGGTAATGTCCATGTACCATTGATGCAATTCATACATTCTCGTTGGGAGCTTCTTGACATCTTCTGGCTTGACCAAAGGTTGGCCCCGCACATATTTCCATTTTATTTCCTCCTCTGTAATCACAGGCATGTCCTCGATCTCGAGGAGTTATCCAACAGTGATCTTGAGTTCTTCAGCCTGCATTATATGCTCCTGGGTTATTACCACATCACCCACCTCGGGAACGTAAACTATTTGGCCACAATAATATTGGGCGTGCGTACTGTCACGTGTTGTCGGCACAACAAGCGGGGGGGTCGATTGCGCCGCCTGTTCTCCCAGCTGGGCAATGGTTTTCCCGCATTTTTTGACAGCTGCTTGTTGTTTGCTCGAGCTCAAGCTCGCCTTCTTCTATAGACGTTGTCGATGTAACTTCCTGATGTGGCGCTCATAGTCTGTGTCAACAGGCTCAGGAGCTGGTGGTTGAGCAATATGAATGAAGTGGTCAACTACTTCCACAGGCACTTTCTCCCTTGGCGGCGGTGGCGGTTTCGGTCCAAAATGGGCGTCGACTTCTGCCCGCACTATGGCATTGGTTTGCTCCTCGGTCCTGTCGTAAGCCCTCACAGGAAGAGGAGTAGTGAGGTTTGGACCATATTTATATCGCTTGCCTCCGCCTGTACTTCCTGTACTATGACCTCGACTGGTACCGCTACGCACCATAGCTGCGAGGTGTTTCTTCTGCGATTGCTGAGGCGACGGAGACGGCTGACGGGGCTGAGTTGGACGAGGAGGAGTGGCCTAAAGCTGTGCCGGACTTGGAGGAGGAGTGGCCTGAGGTTGTGCCGGACTTGGAGGAGGAGTGGATGTCTGACGCTGTGTCGGACTTGGAGGAGGAGTGGCTTGACACTTTGCCGGACTTGTAGGAGGAGGAGTGGGTGTTGGTGGACTTGGAGGAGGGGGAGTCTGCTGACTCGGTGGTGGACTTCGACGAGGAGTCGGGTGACGCGGTGTCGATGGGCTTCGAAAAATGATGCAATCCTTTCTCCATAGGATGATACGATGTTTGGCATCTCCGAGTGTGTGCTCCTCATCACCTCTAGGAATGTCAAGCTCTAGCCCCAAATATTGTTCCACCACCTCATCAACCAAGACATGAGCATAGCCCGCTGGAATCGGGTTGCAATGGAATGTTGCCTCGGGGGAATTTGAAAAAGCAATGGCGTCCGCCACCTTCATGGATATGTTCTTCATTTTGAAGTGTAGCTCGCAGTTAGTGTTCTCCGTGATGTCATCCACAGGGTATCTATCCAGCACTACTGCGTCGCCCGGGGCGGAACCCACGCTGCTTCTCGGCATGGATGGGGCGGTGGTATCCAATGCTGGATCATCCGCTAGCTGCTGCAGCTGCTGAGACCCCCTTTGCTGGCTAAGTGAGTCGATCTGCTCCTGCTGCCGCTGGAATTTAGCTGCCAATTCCGCTTGACTTGCTTCTAGGCCGTGAAGGCGTTCATAGTCGAGCTTCCTTTGCTCCTCCTCCATCTTCCTCTTCTTCTCCTCCGCAATCTTCTTTCTCGCACGGGTTCTGTAGTCAGCGTTCCAGTCCGAAAACCCCTCATACCACGGAATAGTGCCCTTGCCTCGTGTTCTTCCCGGGTGTTCAGGATTTCCCAGGGCACGCGTAAGCTCGTCGTTCTCTCTGTTGGGCTGGAACACCCCCGATCGAGCCTCTTCTATTGCAACAAGTAGCGCATCGTCGGCTCCGTTCAGACATGCCTTCGTCGAAACATTGCCTGTCTTCAGGTCCAACTACCCCCCATGCGCATAGAACCAAGTCCTGCACCTGGGGGGCCAGCTCTTACTAACCAGAGTGACACCTGCATCCTCCATCTCTTTCTCAGACTTATCCTACTTAGGCATTGCCACCGCGTAGCCACCTGTCCCCAGCTTATGGAACTTATCCTTTTTTTCGGCATTCTTCTTGTTTATTCTCGACCGTTCCTTAGCTAATTCTGAATCCTTGAATTTCACGAAATCGTCCCAATGAGCACTTTGATTCTCCAGTATCCCCTCGAATACTAGAGTCTTCCTTCCTCCCTTGACATACTTCTCCCACGTCATTCTCTTGTGGTTCTTGAATGCAACCGCCATCTTCCTAAAAGAAGCGTCCTTGACTTTCCGCACGTCTGCTTCTGTGAAATTATCTGGTAGGGTGAAATGTTCCATGAGAGTATCCCAAAGCAGTTTTTTTTATTCTCGTCGACAAAAGTAACATCTAGACGTGGATTTGCTGGCTTTCTCCATTCTTGAAGGGAGATCGGGAGTTGGTCCTTCACAAGAACTCCGCACTGACGAACGAACTTGTCCGCAATCTTCTTAGGCGCTAATGGTTCGCCATTAGGTCTGATTGCCTCGATATTGTACTTTACGCCCTCCTTCAACTTTTTGTTCGGGCCTCGTTTCATCCTTTTGGCTGAAGATTTGCTCGATCCGGATGGCTGAAAGAAGAAAGATATCGATTCGTTAATATATCTTCAACTCATTTGAAACATGCGATGATCACCATATTCCTGCTTATATAAATATATATACCTCGCCGGTGTTTGTTGTTTCAGGATCAACATGTTCTTCGTCATAGTTCATGAGTTCATCTTCTCGGTCGTCGCGATCGAATATCATATCACCCTCTCCGGTGTTGTTTAGAAATTCGGAGCCGTCAAAATCTTCTTCATTCTGATCATCATCTGGCCCGCGTATGATATCGAGCATGGTCTGTTCTCTCTCTCTGTCGGTATTGTCCGCCATAGCTTTTATTTAACTATGCCAAACGAAATATAAAACAATTTAGTATAATCTCAAATAATAGATATAATCTCGAATACATCGTCTCGAATAATAGATATAATCTCAAATACATCATCTCGAATAATAGATATAATATTGAATACATCACTAGCTAGCTAGCTAGCAAGCTAATAAAGATCGAATAGTACAGAGTAATCTAGGCCACTCGCGGTTCCTGAGGTGCGGGCGGTGGACACCCAAAGAGAAGGAACCATCACTGGATCATAGGTCGGGTGATCTCCCCAAAGAACCTGCCAGGTATTGGAGAACCTGACGTCCATAGCAGCCATGTAGCGATGGACGTGCTCGTCCTCCTCCCTGACACGGCGACGTACCACCTCCGGCGGGGCCGGCTCCCTCCGCACCGAAAGTGGCCCATGTGAATGCCACCAAAGGAGATGAGGGTCGACGACGGGACCCGGGGCCGGGTTCCTCACCAAGCGTCGCACCCCTGAAGGTAGCACCTCCCAGTGCCAGCCCGGCGGAGCCCAGTCCCGGACATGGGTCCTCTGAAGCAGGACGTCGTCGCGGACGTGTCGACGGCGAGGATGCGGGCCGGGCATCGTCGACAACAAAATACTATATGTCGCAAAACTAAAGTAACATTTTTTAAATGATGGATTGCGATGATTTCATATATGCAAATTCTAAATTTTATAACTAAAAATATAAGAAACTAAAAAAACATCGATCATCGTTTAACAATTTGAAATTAATCTAATTCATCTAGCTAGCTAAAACTAACATTTCCAAAATTTCTAACATTTGTATATAACTAACATTTCTATAACATTTGACATTATATATATTATAACTAACATTTCTGCATACTATTTGACATTAATCTAATCTAATTAATTAATTCATCTAAAACTTTGTATGAAAACAGAAAAACAGAAAAAACTAAAAGCTAAAAACAGAAAAACTAAAAGCTAAATTGTGTGTGTGTGCGCGTCGAGTGTGTGTGTGTAGTGTGTGTGTGTGTGTGTGTATGTGTGCATGTAGTGTGTGTGTGCGCGCGCGTGTGTGTGTGCTACGGTCGGCGCCGGCGCCGGCGCCGATGTGCGCTACGATCGATTGGAGGGAGGAGAGGGGCCAGGGGAGGGGCTCACAGTGCGCGCGGGCAAGGTCGAGGCGACGGCGACGGTGAGGGCGAGGTCGATCCAAAGGCGACGGCGACGGCGAAGCGAGGGGATCGGCGACCAGGACGGCGACGGGGGTGCCGCGGAGTCGACGGGGACGACGCGACGAGGACGGGGGCGTCGCGGAGTCGACGGGGACGGCGCGATGAGGACGGGGGCGGCAACGGCGCGAGACAGGGCGGTGGCAGAGAGAAGTGGGAGATGAGAAACTGAAAACTTTCGAAGTGTTTCTTATATAGGGGACACCTTTAGTACCGGTTGGAGCCACCAACCGGTACTAAAGGCCTGTTTTGGCCAGGCCAAGTGGGGGGGGGGGGCGAGCACCCCCCTTTAGTACCGGCTCGTGGCTCCAACCGGTACTAAAGGCCCCCCCTTTAGTACCGGTTGGTGCCACGACCCGGTACTAAAGGGGGTGCGCTGCCAGGCGAGGGGCGCAGTAGTTTAGTCCCACCTCTCTAGCCGAAGGGCGCTCACACCTGCTTATAAGCCCCGCCGCCGCTGTTGTCTCGAGCTCCTCTCTAAAGCAGGCCTTCTGGGCCTACCTCTGCTACTCTGCCCTGTGGGGCCTATTGGGCTTGCGGGCCTGCATCCTAGCCCAACAACAGGTTGGGTTTCTAGTCGTATGCAGGCCGCTATGGCCCGGTAGGTGGGCTTTTTTCATTTAGTTTTTTCTTTTCAGCATTATTTATTTTGTTTTATTTATTTTTAGTTGTTTTTTGCTGTATTTAGAGATTCTTTGTGAATATTTTTGATAGTTTTTAGAAACTTTCAGTTAGTGCCGGTAGTTTTTAAATTTGAATAGTTTAAATTTTGAATTATTTGAAATTTGTGTGAATCACTAGTTTGTGAATAACTTAACTTTAAAAATACATTTTCCAGCCATTCTTTTTTCTTATGTTTAATATTAGTGTGTTTTATCATTATATTCAATTTGGTAATGCTTAAGTTATTTAAAAATGAAATGCCTTTGTAACGGATGAGTTTTCGTCCGAAACCCTGATACTTCGAAACAGATTGTCCATTTTGTACACGAAGTGCATCCAGTTTTTGTGGTAACCCTCTCTACTTTTTTGCACATGCTATGTGGGTGAAATTATGATACCATGCCAACTTTCATCATTTTCTGAGTTCATTTGAAATGCTTTTCAATTTCAGGGTCATTTAGCTGAAAAAATCAATAAATGCATGAAAGAATTTGCTTGCACATAAAATTTCTTCGCGTTTCAAATGCCAAAACACATAACTAGCTACCCTAACTATTATAGAGATTCCCTCCTGGGTGTGAAACACAGAAGAAAGTGATGATAGCTAAGCCGATCACATCCCAGATCTTTGGGTGTGAAACTTTTTCTTCGCGTGTGTCCCTTTGCGTCGTAGCCATGGAAAATCTTCATCATTTAACGGGATGCTCGGGTCAATATTCACTGTGAATGGAGCAATTTCATCAAACTTTTCATAATCTTCTGACTTGTCTATCTTGTCATCCACTCCCACGATGTTTCTCTCCCCAGAAAGAACTATGTGCCGCTTTGACTCATCGTACGATGCATTCGCTTCCTTATCTTTTCTTTTTCTTGGCTTGATAGACATGTCCTTCACATAGAAAACCTGTGACACATCATTAGCTAGGACGAATGGTTCGTCTGCATACGCAAGATTGTTGAGATCCACTGTTGTCATTCCGTACTGCAGGTCTTCCGTTACCCCGCCTCGTGTCATATTGACCCATTTGCACCGAAACAAAGGGACCTTCAAACCACGTCGATAGTCAAGTTCCCATATGTCCTGTATACACTACTAGAAATACCACTACTAATGGCGCACCTAATATGGCCATTAATGGCGCATCACTGGTGCGCCATTGATAGCACACTATTAGTAATTTTTACTAATGGCGCACCAGCTGGTGCGCCATTAGTATCTGGTATACTAATGGCGCACCACCTGGTGCGCCATTAGTATATGCGAGGGTGCGCCATTAGTATGCCTCCCAGTTGGCATGTATACCCAGGTGCTTTGGCATACTAATGGCGCACCACCTCTGGATGCGCCATTAGTAACCGCAGCATACTAATGGCGCACTACCCGGTGATGCGCCATTAGTATGCACTGTCATACTAATGGCGCACTGTCGTGTGATGCGCCATTAGTATGAATATTAGTTTTTTTTTTATTTTTTTATTTTCTGTTTTTTGCACAGGTTACAAAATGTATAATTTGACAAAATATAGACAGCACACAACAACAATAGATTCATCAAATACAATAGAAGATTAGTCTTTGAATACAATTCATCATATTAGTCTCCGAATTAAAAAGACCGAACAAAGATAGAACATTATATTACAAATCTCGAGACCGCGAGTAGCGAGTTTGTCTTCGCATTACAAGTCGATATCGATCATCTAAACTACCATCACATAGAAGAGAGCTGCGGTCATCACGATGAGCATCATCACGATGAAACTCGTCTTCATCCGGTTCCTCCAACGCTCCCTCCCCTCTCCCGCTAGATAGCGGGCGTATCTAGATTCGGCCTCGGCCCTAGTGGTGTACCCTTTGTAACTGTTACCGCTGAATCGGTGAACCTGTCTCCGACACTCCTCCCAGTCATCGTAGACTCCGGGAACCTTACCCTTGTACACGACATACGTCGGCATCACTATGCACTAGCCAAACGAAACGTTAGTACCAATTCACAGACAATACATAAGCAATATATAATTATGCAACAGAACGATCGGAAGAGAAAAGCAAGACATTAATAGCATCGATTACATCTAAGTTGAACGACTCTCGAAACCAAAGAGACATACTACAAGTTCATTAAAGTTTAATTACAACATGAGCCAATCGATGTTTCAGAACTAGACAACTCGACTCAAGGGACCGGAGCGTGGATGAAGCCGCCGTCTATCGTGGGAGTCATGAAAGAACGGGCGTTGTCATCCTGCATTTGTAGCATTGTGTCGATGTCACTGTTGGACGGTTGATTTCTGAGGTAGAACTGCCCCGAGGTACGAAGGACATCTTGATGGATGATTTCCGCAAACTCCGACTGGATGCGAAAGAATTCTTGTCGGAGGTCCGCGTCCTGGATTGCCGACACGCTCGCGGCCCAATCTTGGAGTTTACTCGGTAGCAGAAGTTGATGATGGTCCCGTACGATCGCCCGCATGTGATGGATGGCGTAGTAGGCACCCTTCTGACCGCCAGGCGGCTGCTTGACGCAGCAGAACGTCGTATTGTGGGAGAACACGTGCTTGCCGTACTTACGAATAGGCCTGGTGAAGGTGCCTCCAGATTGGGCGTAGCCGGGGAGAACATCATCAAGAACCTTCTTGACATTTGTGTAGTCTACGTTCGACTGACGGTCCGGGTCGAAATACGTGGCCATGGAATATTTGGGGCTTAGGAGGATGAGCGTGCAACGTGTGTCACTGCAGAAAACACGGAATGTTAAAAGAAAAACGATCGAAAAGTAAGAATTCATATGTTACGGGCCGGTTGAGGGGAGGACTTACTCGGGAAAGTAAGGCACGAGGAAGTTATCCTTATCTTGGTTTGCCAGAATGACGCCTTCGAGGTAAGAACTCGCGACTTGCCGGTCCCCAGCGCTGCCCAAGATCTTGGCACGCATGTAGAAGGGGTCGACTATCACGATGTCCGGGGTCTTGTCGCGAATGATCCGCATCTCCATACTCAGCGAAAATAGCCGAACGAAGGTGTAGTGCAGCGGATGAAGGTTAAACATAGCAAAGATGTCATCAAACCGCAGGACGATCGTACCCCCGATGTCGCCATCCACAAAGCCCTTGCCCTCTGGCACCTTGGCCACGAAAACCGGGTATGCCACATCCTTCTCTCTGAGACGCCGCTTCTCCAAAGAAAGAACACTGTCGTGCAGACTCCGCATAGCACCGGTTGCAGCATTGAGCATATTTGGTGGTAGCATCGCCCTACCCGCCACATGCACCCTCCTCGAGATATCCTGCGGTGAAGGTGGCCCGTCCTGAGCACGGATCGTACTCGGTGCCGGCTGGCTCGCACCCTTCTTAGTCTTTCTTTTGCGTGCCTTCTTCTTCTCCTGTAATGGGACCGAGTTCTGCTCACAGACCGCCTTCTTGAGTGTGTTGGGGCTGATAATATTTCGCACCTCGCCTATCTGAGGCTCGGTGAAGTCGGCAGCTGGAGGCGTCTCCTGAGAGCTGAACGCCAGACGGCGCCTGTTGCAACTTGGCTTCTCCGCGGTACGAGCTAGATCGCACACGTCTTTTGTTGGGTTTGGTTCTTGAGAAGGAGGCCCCATGAAGTCGCCATCGTACCCATGCTCGGCAAAGTACTGATCGACGTTGCCAAATGTATCATCGTCGTCGTCGTCGTCGTTCTGATCCTGTGCCATATGCATGTTTGGATCCAGTGGCATAGGGATGTCCGGCACCGTTACGGCGGTCTTGCCATGGGGCCGACTTGGCGCCGGCACGACTGGCGGTGTTGTCTTTGGGGTGGTGTCCCCCGCCCCCAAACGAATCTGGCTCTTCGGCCAAAGCAGGGGCCAGCTCAGGCAGGCGCTGAGGGTCATCACGTCATCATCGTCGGCCCCGACGGGTCGAATCGGAGGTAACAAGTCGTCGCAGCCTGGCAGCACCCGAACCAGTTGAACCCTAAACAAGTTGGGTGGCATCTGGGTACCGTGGAACAAGGGGTTGCCCGGTTGAACGATTTTGCCCTTGGCGACATCGACCAACTCGTTGTTCACGAAGTGGAGGAGAGTGCACGGAACGTCGGCGGCGCCCTGCGAAAACATGTAGGGCGTCAGGGATGCCCAGTCAAAGGCAAGGAGATGAAGTCCTCGGCCGAGAGAGGCTTAATTAGTTACCGTGATGATGGCGTCGAGCTCGGCTAATGTCGAGGCACCGCCAACGGCGGGCGTGCAGTTGACGGAGCGGCCGCTTGCTGAAGAGGTGCCGGCCGGCGTACACCCGGGTGCATTAAGCTCCCGTGCCGGCGTCGGAGACACCAATGCCGCCTCCGCCGGAGGCACCAATGGCCCCGCCATCGCATTATGCGAGTTGCTGGCCGTGAAGCTAGGAATCGGGGGCGGCCCCTGTTGGCCGCCCGCAATCCACGCACTCAACCCCGAGATCAAGGTAGGCACAAGGGCGGTGATCGTCGCTCCGAGTCGTTGTTCCACTTGCTCTTGGACAATCTCCGGAATCCGCGCCACCTGTGCCTTGAGTTCTTGAACCTCTCGCGCCTGGCTTTCCGAGCTGGTCTTTTTCTCCTTCCGCACACCAGCGGTATAGTATGACCCCCATTTTGTCGACAAGCCTTTGCCGGCCACACGACCAGCTGACGTCGGCTTACTGAGCTTATCCTTGTTCTTCATTATATTCAACCCCCTATTTAGAGTGGTGTCCCAAGGGTTGCTCTGAGTCGACCCCGCGCTACTGCTTTCAGTCGCCTGCGGAAGGAATGTGAACCATTTAGAAATTCGGCTTCATTAATTAGAATGCAACCATATGGAGCTAATTACGCGGGGGTGTATTCCTTACCAGAACAAGCTCAAGCTGCCTGGTCTTCGGATCCGTGGTAAGCTCCTTTGTTTTCGGGTCCTTCTTGTACCGGGCCCTGACAAAGTTCCTGGTCTGCTTGTCACCGTATTTATCGAAGAGGGGCGGTAGGCCTTGCTCGGCACGGTCCGCCTCCTCCTTGTCCCATATAGGCTCCGCCACTCTGTAACCGCCGGGACCGAGTGTGTGTTCCCCTATGTTCAGCTCCCGCATTTGTTTCCCCCACTCACTTGATTGGGAGCTTGCGGTGCTCGAGCAATTGATCTTGAAGTCGTTGTAGTCATCTTCGGTGATCGAAGGATTTTTCTCCTTGATCTTCTCATAACTCTCACCTTTCTCGATCATTCTCTTCACATTGCTTTTCCAAGTAGACAGGGCCTTGCTCATCTTCGTGAGGGCAGCATTGTTCACTTTATTCCCTTTGAGGCTTGTGTTTTCGAATTCAGCGGGGAACTTGTATCGTTCGTGCAGCTTCGTGAAGAGGAGGTGGCGCAAATTCCCCCGGTCAGGATGCCTCAGGTTCTCGGTGTTGATCGAGACGGTGCTCCGGACAATGCACCCGAGCTGAAGCGAGTACCCCTTGACTATTCGTTCGGGCGCCGTTGGATTCCCGTTGGAGTCCACTTCAGTAACTTCCTCCTTGAGGGTGCGGAGCACGATCGGGCGCCGGTCCTTCCGTTGCCTCTTCGGCTGGCTGCTATCTGTGCGTGCGCCGCCATCATCAGTGGTGGCATCCTCGGCGGCACCATCAGTGGTGGCATCAGTGTGGTCATCCTCGGCGGCACCATCCGTGGTCTCAGGATCGGTGGGGAAGGCGGCGGCCTCATACAAGTGAGGTTGTTCCTCCATCTCCTGGGACAGCTCCCAGAATGCCTTGCCGCCCGAACCCCCGGCCTCATCGTTGTGGGCCATGTTTCTCTCTAAATAGAAACAAAGTTTGGTCAAAAAGTTGGTTATTGTCAAGGAACAAGATCATGGTCTCATCATTTAGGGTTTGTCGACACCGAGGCATCCTAAAATCTAAGCTTTTATCATTGAGGGTTTTTCGACGCCAAGGCACCCTAAAAGCCTAACTTTTCATCATTTCGGTTTTTATCGACACCGAGGCACCCTAAAAGCCATGCATTAGTCACAAGTACGCCGGGGCACTTGATCCTACTTAATTAACTACTAAGATACCCCGGCCCATGCATTAGTCACAAGTACCCCATATGTCCTATTTTTAGCAAAGTCATGCTAAAATTCACGGAAAATTTCAGCATGACCTTTGCTGAAAATAGGACATATGGAGTACCCGAATTTGCCGGAACGGAAGTTAATCGACATTCCGGCAAACTCAAGGGCCTCTTGGGGTACCTGCAAAATCATCACGACACGATGGTCGGAGACAAAACCCAGCAAACTAGCAAAATCATCACAAATTGTTTTCTGTTAAAGATGATCATCATCTTTACAAGTCTTTCTCAATGTGATCACAAGTAATTCAGAGGCATCACAAGTAATTCAGAGCATCACAAGGCATTAGTAGTTCAGTACGTGAACAAGTTTTACAAACCCATATAAGAACAAGTGAATTCTAGTCCCATTGACACTCCTGGTTTTCTACAAACACCAAGTACTAGGGCTAACTGGATGTTGGCTATCTTTTATAGTGTCTCTGTTACATGCCATTTTGGTCATTGCTAACTCTTGATGTAACTGATATTTTGATTCCTGAACCCCCGATATGCTGTTGTGGTTAATCCTAAGAGAAGATTTTGAACAATGAGAAGTCCATGGATATGTTGTGTTTCTGACTTCCGTTGAGGATCATGGAAATTGGATATGTGAGTGGTCGGTGGACCAACTTTTCACTAAAAATAACAGAAGAGTCCTTTCTTTTCCACTAAAATTATCAGTGTCATCTGGTTTCATGGCAATATTTATCTAGCATGTTCCGTATTGATTTCATTGTATTTTCTGTTCCATCATATTTCAGTTAGTACTAAGGTTCTTTTTTTAGGGAACTCAGTTAGTACTCAGTTTACAAAAACGGTTCGATGTCTATCATATACAACCATTTTCCCTGTTATAAAAGACATGAAAGATCACAACAATATTGATCTGAAAAGAACAGAAAAAAAAGAGAAATAGTATGTATGCAGTGGTGATTCTACCTTGCTTTCTCAGCCGTGGGTGATGAAGTGCCTCTGTTCTGTTGTGTCTACAGTGGTATGGAGATGAATGAATTGGTATTAGGCTCAAATGTATAAACAAACTACTCGTTTAGTTTTCAAACACAAATGGTAAATATGTTGAGGCCCAAAAACTAAGTGTACCAACAACCTAAGCTAAACAAGATGAGCACAAGATGTATAATAATAACACAAGTGATAAATAACCTAAAAGAAGATAAATAACTTGAAGAACTAACAAACAACTTCAGCGGCACGATTTTTGCAGAACCACAACTTCAGAGATTTATAACACAGAAGCACAACTTCAGAAGAAAGAGTAACACATAACCCAAGTTTCCAAGTTAGAGGAGTTCGACAACGGATCTGACAGAAATGGCCCTGCGATGTCAGTGATGATGTGGAGTCTCAATTTACTCAAAAGACAGTGTTGTAACGACAGTAGCTGAATCTGGTTGCAGAAATACAATTTTCTCCATAATGCGCAGTCAACAACTTAATGAGTTCAGCAGAAGGTTTTAACTAAATATTCTGGAGGTGTGAGCATCAACAATAAATCTTCTCCAATGCTTTACACTTCCCAATGACAAAACAAAGTTGTATCTCTAGCCAAGTTTCAACAGGAGCCAACCTCAAATCCTTCAACTTCTCACAACAGAAAATCATATCTATTCAGGTTGTGAGCGTTGTACGAGGAATTATAACCCAAAACAGAACCCCAGAAGTTCTCCCTCGATCTCAAATTCAAACTTTTGGAGCTTCGTCCATCCTGGACCGAACTTTAGGTGGCCATACTAACTGACTCCCTTTCAGTTCTTTATTACATGATTTGCACCAGAAAAATCTTGCCTATGCCTATGCCTTTCAGTGAATATGTGATGCCATGTCAGATTGCTAGGTGTACTGCCTATGCCTGTGTATGTTTATTCGGTTGTCTCGTTAAGTTGCTATTAGTAGTCTCATTGTTGGTCAGGAAACACTGTTCTCTGTTAGCAAAAGAGTTACTCACATTTTCTATGATGTAATTGAATCCATCAATTATACCCACCACCACGATCTCAAGAACAACTGTTGTGTGCAGCACCGATTTTAGGATGCTTTGTATGGAGAGCTTACCTATCTGTATATTTTGGCGTGGATGCTTCTGTAACCAAAATAATAATATGTTCATAGCTCCTTTACTGTGGATGGTTGTACTTGTGAATTTGCATTTAACTGAATGAAAATGTTTTTGTTCAGAGAAAGAGGAATTTCTTTAACCGAAAGTTTCCAGTCTTTGTATGCCATAACTTGTAGAGGGACATTGAGATTTTGGTTCACTACTTCCTTTGACTAGCAGTAATGACCACTAATAGACTCCTGGTCTCCTTGCGTAATTTCTACTATTGCGGTAGGATGCAATCCTGTTGCTTCGCGTAATATGTTGTTATAATGAACCCTAGTTTTGTTGTAAGCTAGAAAGAGCAATATCTCTTTTTAATGGACTCCTTTTCTTCTTCAGACCTTGGTGACACTCTACCAGGTGGCCTCTGGCATCGACCTTGATGTCATGAAGAACATCGAATTCCAAGGTACATTTATAAACCAAACTCTGCTCATTCTACTAAATATCTATACTAGCATCAGTCAGTTTGCAGGGAGAGATAAATAGCTGTTTTTTCTATATCCGGGGTTTATGCAGGCAAAACATTCATAGGCATAGGCAGGCGGCAGACCTTGAGACGGGCTCGACGTTGATGGCGCGGCACTCGTAGCAGCCGGAGAGGCCGCGGAGGGAGGACGGGTGCCCCGGCGACGGTGGTGTGGACGGGGCGGGGTCGAGGTGGGGCAGCGGCGTCGGGGCGGGGTCGAGGCAGCGTCGGGGCGGCGGGGCAGCGTCGAGGCAGAGTCGGGGCGGCGGGGTCGCGTCGAGGCGGCGTCGGGGCGGCGGGGTCGCGTCGAGGCGGCGTCGGGGCGGCGTCCGGGCGGCGGGGTCGCGTCGAGGCGGCGGGGCAGCGTTGAGGTGGCGGGGACGGTGGCGTCGAGGGAGGCGGGGCGAGGGAGAGGGAAGGCGAGGAGAGGGCGAGGGAGGGAGAGGGCGAGGGCGAGGGCGAGGGCGAGGGCAGCGGCGGCGGCGGCGGTGGATCGAGAGGGAGAGAACTGGCCAGGGGGAGAGGGAAGGGGGGATCGGGCGAAGGGGGGATCGGGCGAAGGGGGATCGGGCCACAATACTAATGGCGCACCTCACCGTGGTGCGCCATTAGCATGTCCATACTAATGGCGCACCTCACCGTGGTGCGCCATTAGTACTTTTTTTTATTTCAACTCGAGCCAAAAGGTTATGTACTACCAGAACCTATCCACGTCAAGCCCACTCTACTAGCTCGACTGGTCAGCAGCCAGTTCTCACACCAGGAGGTCCTGGGTTCGACTCCCAGGCTCCACAATTTTTTTTATCATTTAAAAAGCTGTTTGATACTTATTTATGTTTAAATATGTTCAAACTTGTTTAAATAATAACAGTAATATTTTTTTATAAGACAGTAGCATTTAAAAAGCTGTTTGATACTAATTTTTTTATAAGACGGTGCGCGGGGTGCGGGGGGTCGGCGGCGGCGGTTGGGTAGGGGAATCGAGGGTGCGGTGGGTCGGCGGCGGCGGCCGGTGGACTTGGGGGGTGCTCGGCGCCGAGGGGGACCGGATCTGGCGAGGTGGGATAGCGGTCGAGATGGAGGGGGATCGAGGTGGGCTCCACAATTTTTTTTAGCATTTAAAAAGCTGTTTGATACTTATTTGTGTTTAAATATGTTCAAACTTGTTTAAATAATAACAGTAATATTTTTTTATAAGACAGTAGCATTTAAAAAGCTGTTTGATACTAATTTTTTTTATAAGACGGTGCGCGGGGTGCGGGGGGTCGGCGGCGGCGGTTGGGTAGGGGAATCAAGGGTGCGGGGGGTCGGCGGCGGCGGCCGGTGGACTGGGGGGTGCTCAGCGGCGAGGGGGGCCGGATCTGGCAAGGTGGGATAGCGATCGAGATGGAGGGGGATCGAGATCGAGTGTCCATGAAATTTAAAAATATTCATGATAGTTCAAAAAGTACCCATGAAATACAATCGAGAAATGAAGGCTACGATTTAAATACAATCGATCTTAGCTAGCTATCTGTTCACAATCTTCTTGCCCTTCTTTTTCGCAAATGGAGTTCTTCTGTGGAACGGACGTCCTTTAGGTAGGGTGGTCCTGCTTCTTCTTGTGGTGTATGCTGCTACTTCATCATCGTCGTCATGTTCGATCCTCGGGTCGCCGTACTTGTCGAAGTCTTGCTCATTGGCTACTCCATCCATTCCGATGATCTTCCTTTTGCCTCTCCTCACGACAACACGACTGGGCTTTGGCGGGTCGGTAATGAAGAAGCATTGGTCCACTTGGGAAGCCAGTACCCATGGCTCATTTTTCGCGGTGACGTTTGCGCCCGCGGTCTTGGATTTGGCTTCGGGTATAACCATGGTGGTGAAATACCGGTCTTCTTTTATGACGTTCTTGGCCCATCTGACACGGAACATCGGGACCTTCTCTCCAGCGTAGCTCAGCTCCCAGATCTCCTCGATCCTTCCGTAGTATCTGTCCTTGTCGTTACCAGTGTAGGATTCCATCGTTACCCCGGAGTTCTGATAACCATCGCTCTTCATGTCCTTGGCCTCGGTGTAGAATGTGTAGCCGTTGATATCGTACGCCTCATAGGTCATCAGGTTGTGCTCGGCGCCCTGTGACAAGGCGAATATGAGTTGTTCTTCCGCAGAAGAATCCTCATGCAAAGGGTACGACAGAAGCTTATGCTTGAACCAACGCGTGAAACATGAGTTGTGCTCTTTGAGTATATCTCCGTCCATCCTCTGTTGGCCTCTGTCATTGTACGTCTTTTTAATAAAGGTTTTGTGCTCTACCAACCAAGGATCGACCACGTCTATGTGTTGTAGCGCGACTAGGTTTGCTCTTTCAAAGTTGGCGAGTCGACCCTCGAAGTCGACATGCATTTCGCGGCGACCCTCACGGTGACCCCATCCAGCGAGCCTGCCGAGGTGCCTGTTGACGGGTAGACCAACGGGGTTCTCGATGCCTAGATAATTCGTGCAGTAGGAGATGCACTCTTCGGTCAGAAAGCCCCTGGCTATGCTTCCTTCTGGACGTGACATGTTGCGAACGTATCCTTTGATGACACCATTCATCCTTTCGAACGGCATCATGCTGTGCAGGAACGTCGGCCCGAGTTGGATGATATCCTCCACTATATGGACCAGCAGATGCACCATAACGTCGAAGAATGCGGGCGGGAAGTACATCTCAAGCTCGCATAGTATCACCACGATCTCTTCCTGTAGCCTTCTGAGTTGCCTCACGCCAATCGACTTCCGAGAGATGACGTCGAAGAAGTTGCATAGGCCAAATAGCGTTTCACGGATGTGCGCGTCCATGATCCCACGGATTGCAACTGGAAGTATCTGCGTCATCAGCACGTGACAGTCGTGAGACTTCATCCCGCTGAACTTCTGCTTCGCTGGGTCTAGGTATCTGCTTATCTTCCCCGCGTAACCGTAAGGAAGTTTTACTCCTAGGAGGCAGGTGAAAAACTGCTCGATCTCCTCCTGACTTAGAGTGAAGCACGCGGGAGGGTAGTCATTTCCGGTCTTCTTGGCCTTTTTGCCTTTGCGACGACTTTCTGTGTCCTGCTTCGCCTCATCATCATCATCATCATCATCATCATCATCATCATATATAGTGTGAAGCTCCTGCCTGATGCCCATTGATTTCAAGTCTGCCCTTGCTTTCGGCCCATCTTTGGTCCTCTCTGGCATGTTGAGCAGGGTACCAAGCAGACTCTCGCACACGTTCTTCATGATATGCATGACATCAAGGCTGTGAGGCACACGGTGGATCTTCCAGTACGGCAAGTCCCAGAAAACAGACCTCGTTTTCCATACCTTCAGCAGCGGCTCTGGCGCCTTTCGCTTCTTTCCCGGCTCAGGCGCCTTTTGCTTCTTTCCCGGCAGTGGGCAGTCTTTCCAATTTTTCAACAGCTTGTCTATTTCCTCGCCGCTCCTCGTACACGGGCGTTTTCGGGGTTCGGTTTCACCATCGAACAGATCCTTGCGTTTCCTCCACGGGTCATCGTCGCGAAGCCACCTTCGATGTCCCATGAACACGGTTTTCGAAGACCCGGGATCTCTATCTAGCTGGCGATACGTTGTGTCATCCATGCACCTTACGCATCCAGAAAATCCGTGGACTACCTGCCCCGCAAGATATCCGTAACCGAGATAGTCGTGCACCGTCGTGAGCAGTGCGGCTCTCATAGGGAAATATTCTTTCTCTGCGGCGTCCCACGTATTGGCTGGCGTTTTCCACAGCGTGTCAAGCTCCTCTTTCAGCAGCCCCAGATACAGATTGATGTCGTTCCCTGGTTGTTTCGGCCCTTCAATTAGCATACTCATGTGAATGTACTTCCTCTTCATGCACAACCAGGGGGGAAGGTTGTACATCCACACAAACACAGGCCAGGTGCTATGTGTGCTTCTCTGGCTGCCAAACGGATTGACTCCATCGGTGCTCGCGCCCAGCACGATGTTCCTTGGATCGTTCCCAAATTCTGGGTATTCGAAGTTCAATGCTTGCCACTGGCTCGCATCCTTAGGGTGACTCAGCATCTTGTCTTTTTTATCTATCTCCGGATCATTTGCGTCATCTTCTCGCTTCTTCTCCTCCCTATCCGCGTGCCAACGTAGGAGCTTTGCTACCTTAGGATCCGCGAAATACCGCTGCAGACGAGGAGTGATCGGAAAGTACCACACCACTTTTCGAGGAGCTTTCTTCCTCTTCTTGTATCGAGTGACACCGCACACCGGACATATTGTAGACTCCGCGTGCTCGTCCCGATAAATGATGCAATTGTTCATGCACACATGGTATTTCACGTGCGGTAAATCCAGAGGACACACGATTTTCTTCGCCTCCTCCAAACTGGTCGGGCACTTGTTCCCCTTGGGAAGACGTTCGTGCCAGAATGACATGTTCTCGTCGAAGCATGCGTCGGTCATTTTGTGTTTTACCTTCATCTCCAGGGCCATGAGCGTTACTTTCAGGCGGGTATCCTCGGGCCTGCATCCTTCATACAATGGAGTAACCGCGTCTAACTCAAGTTGATCCATCTTGGCTTTCTCTCGGGCGGCAGCTCTTGCGTTATCCGTCTGCTTGAGAAGCAGCTCTTGAATATGAGGGTCCTGCACCCAGCCCATCGATGGTCCAGCGTCGTCTGCTCCGCCGGCATCATCATCTTCATGATCATGCCCGTCGCCTGCTCCGGCATCTTCCTCATCATCATGTCCTGCATCTTCTACATGATGACTGTGTACAGCATCACAGTCGTGATCATCTCCTGGGGATTCTTCGTCTTCTCGCCCGCCCGAGCCGCGGTGGTTGTCTTGCTGCCCTTCCTCATTTCTTGCCCGGCCCGCATGGACGACTTCGTAGTCATCTTCATCACCTTGCCACCGATAGCCATCCATGAAACCACGCAACAGCAGGTGGTCCCGCACCTGCCCGGAATCCGGGTCCGCAATAAGGCTCTTCAGCTTGCATCTTCGACACGGACATCTTATCTCCGTCTCGTTCTTTTGAAGCATCTCGGCCTTCGCGGACCTCAAAAACCTATTCACGATGCCTTCGGTCATCGTGCGGACCATGGTCGCCTGCGGGGTAGAGCAAAACGATATTTTAGAACCAAACAAAAATTTGGCATGACCTTCCCTAAAAATAGGACCAAAAAGAATGCTTAATGCCAAAATTCTCGCCGAAACGGAAATGAATCAACATTCCGGCAAAATATTGGCAACTATCGCATATCAAATACCGGTACACCTCCAAACACAAACACATATGCAACACCACAAACATATGCAACACCACGAACATACATAGATCTAGCTAGGCCGTAAAAAGTGCATGTGCACATTGTTGTAAGGAGAACAACCTAAATATAGCTTCCCCCTTACTTACCTATTAAAACAAGGTAATTTAACCACTTAATTTGAATGAATCTATGGTGGAAATGAGGTGAAAAAGAGGAGGCACCCGAGACAAGGAGGAGGTGGAGAGAATGAAGTGGGGAGAAAGTGAGTGTGTGGGTAGGAGAGGCTGTCCCAAATATCTTGTTGCTGCCCACTTACTAATGGCGCACCTCTTGCATGGTGCGCCATTAGTACTTACAACTACTAATGGCGCACTTAAGCAGGATGCGCCATTAGTATGTTTGGATAGGCGCACTAGTTCAAAAAAAATCCTATACTAATGGCGCACCCACTGCCTGGTGCGCCATTAGTAGTTACAACTACTAATGGCGCACTTGGGCAGGATGCGCCATTAGTATGTTTGGATAGGCGCACTAGTTCAAAAAAAAATTCTATACTAATGGCGCACCTGCTGCCTAGTGCGCCATTAGTAGTTACAACTACTAATGGCGCACTTTGCCGGGATGCGCCATTAGTATGTTTGGACAGGCGCACTAGTTAAAAAAAAATTTGATACTAATGGCGCACCCGTAGCATGGTGCGCCATTAGTTGTTTAAACTCTAATGGCGCATCAGATTGTGGTGCGCCATTAGTATATACTAATGGCGCACCATCTTTCTGGTGCGCCATTAGTGTCAATCCCATCTATAGCCATTTTCCTAGTAGTGATACAACCATAGTATGTTTCCTTTCCCATCTTGGTTTCTGCATCAAAGCGGACACCACTGTTTTGGTTGGTGCTCTTCTTATCTTGGGCGATCGTGTAAAATGTATTACCATTTATCTCGTACCCTTTAAAAGTCATTATATTCGAAGATGGTAACTGGGACAGCAAGTACATGTCATCTTCAATAGAGGTGTCATGCATGGTACGTGCTTGCAACCAGCTGGCGAAACTCCTGGTTTGTTCACGTGTAATCCAGTCATCAGACCGCTTCGGGTGTTTGGAGCGTAGCAAATTCTTGTGTTCGTCCATATACGGAGCCACCAAGGCGGAATTCTGTAGAACTGTGTAGTGTGCTTCAGTGAGAGAATGTCCGTCCATACATATTATTTGTTCCCCTCCTAGCGTGCCTTTTCCATCCAGTCTGCCCTTATGCCGCGATTCAGGAACACCAATCGGCTTAAGGTCAGGAATAAAGTCAATACAAAACTCAATGACCTCCTCATTTTGACGGCCCTTGGAGATGCTTCCTTCTGGCCTAGCACAGTTATGAACATATTTCTTTAAGACTCCCATGAACCTCTCAAAAGGGAACATATTGTGTAGAAATACAGGACCCAGAATGTTAATCTCTTCGCATAGGTGAACTAGGACGTGCGTCATGATGTTGAAGAAGGATGGTGGGAACACCAACTCGAAACTGACAAGACATTGCACCAAATCATTCTGTAACCTTGGTATGATTTCTGGATCGATTACCTTCTGAGAGATTGCATTGAGAAATGCACATAGCTTCACAATGGCTAATCGAACGTTTTCTGGTAGAAGCCCCCTCAATGCAACCGGAAGCAGTTGCCTCATAATCACGTGGCAGTCATGAGACTTTAGGTTCTGGAACTTTTTCTCTGCCATGTTTATTATTCCCTTTATATTTGACGAGAAGCCAGACGGTACCTTAATACTAAGAAGGCATTCAAAGAAGATTTCCTTCTCTTCTTTGGTAAGAGCGTAGCTTGCATGACCCTGATGTATGCCATCTTTTCCGTGCATACGTTGCTGGTCCTCCCGTGCCTCAGGTCTATCTTTTGTCTTCCCATACACGCCCAAGAAGCCAAGCAGGGTCACACAAAGATTCTTCGTCACGTGCATCACGTCGATTGCGGAGCGGACCTCGAGGTCTTTCCAATAGGGCAGGTCCCAAAATATAGATTTCTTCTTCCACATGGGTGCGCGTCCGTCAGCATCATTCGGAACAGGTTGTCCAATAGGACCCTTTCCAAAGACCACCTTCAAATCCTTGACCATATCATGTACATCAGCACCAGTGCGGTGGCGAGGCTTCATCCGGTGATCCGCCTCACCTTTGAAATGCTTGCCTTTCTTTCTTACGGGATGCCTGCTCGGAAGAAATCGACGATGTCCCAGGTACACATTCTTATTAGCCAAATATATACTGTCGGTATCGTCCAAACAGTGCGTGCATGCGCGGTATCCCTTGTTTGTCTGTCCTGAAAGGTTACTGAGAGCTGGCCAATCATTGATGGTCAGGAACAGCAATGCCTTTAGGTCAAATTCTTCCCCCATGTGCTCATCCCACGCACGTACACCTGTTCCATTCCACAATTGTAAGAGTTCTTCAACTAATGGCCTTAGGTACACATCAATGTCGTTGCCGGGTTGCTTAGGGCCTTGGATGAGCACTGGCATCATAATGAACTTCCGCTTCATGCACAACCAAGGAGGAAGGTTATACAAACATAGAGTCACAGGCCAGGTGCTATGGTTGCTGCTCTGCTCCCCAAAAGGATTAATGCCATCTGCGCTTAGACCAAACCATACGCTCCTTGCGTCATCTGCAAACTCCTTCCCGTACTTTCTTTCAATTTTTCTCCACTGCGACCCGTCAGCGGGTACTCTCAACTTTCCATCATTCTTACGGTCTTCTCTGTGCCATCGCATCTCCTTGGCATGCTCTTTGTTTTGGAACAAACATTTCAACCGTGGTATTATAGGAGCATACTACATCACCTTGGCAGGAATCTTCTTCCTGGGGCGCCGGCCCTCGACATCACCAGGGTCATCGCGGCAGATCTTATAGCGCAATGCACCACATATCGGGCAAACGTTCAAATCCTTGTACTCACCGCGGTATAGGATGCAATCATTAGGGCATGCATGTATCTTCTGCACCTCTAACCCTAGAGGGCAGACAACCTTCTTTGCTTCGTACGTACTCTCGGGCAATTCGTTGTCCTTTGGAAGCATATCCTTTATCATTACCAGCAACTTTCCAAATCCCTTGTCAGATACACCATTCTCTGCCTTCCATTGCAGCAATTCCAGTGTGGTGCCCAGCTTTTTCTTGTCACCTACGCAATTCAGGTACAACAATTTTTTGTGATCCTCTAACATGCGCTGCAACTTCTTCTTCTCCAAATCACTTGCGCAGTTCCTCTTTGCATCAGCAATGGCCCGATCTAGATCATCAACAGGCACATCTGATGCCTCTTCTTCAGCTTCTTCCCGCATTGCCGGCTCAGCTTCTTCCCGCATTACCGGCTCAGCTTCTTCCCCCATTGTTGTATCATCGTATTCAGGGAACCCATGGCCAGGATAGTTGTCGTCGTCCTCTTCTTCTTCATTGTCTTCCATCATAACCCCTCTTTCTCCGTGCTTGGTCCAAACATTATAATGGGGCATGAAACCGGTCTTAAACAGGTGGACGTGAATGGTTCTTGACGTAGAGTAATTGTGACCATTCTTACAGCGAGCACATGGACAAGGCATAAAACCATCCGCCCGCTTGCTTGCCTCAGCCGCAAGCAGAAAAGTACGCACGCCCTCAACGAACTAAGGAGAGCATCGGTCATCGTACATCCATTGCCGGCTCATCTTCATTACACAACACCGAATAGACCAAATTAATACAAGTTCATACATAAAGTTCATACAACACTTAAATGCAACAAACAAATAACTCTCTAGCTAAAGCATTTAAATGCAACAACAAATACGATCAAGATCGCAACTAAGGTAACAATGGATCCAACAGCATAATGATACCAAGCCTCACTATCGATGGCATATTTTCTAATCTTTCTAATCTTCAAGCGCATTTTCTCCATCTTGATCTTGTGATCATCGATGACATCGGCAACATGCAACTCCAATTCCATCTTCTCCCCCTCAATTCTTTTCAATTTTTCTTTCAAGTACTCGTTTTCTCTTTCAACTAAACTTAACCTCTCGACAATATGGTCAGTTGGAATTTCAGGTTCAGATACCTCCTAGAAAAAATTTCTATGTCAACTTGATGGGCATAATTTGTCATAAACACGAAATGCAACTATTTTTAAAAGAGAATATACATACCACATCCGAATCATAACAAGGACTAGGGCCGACGGGGACGGATATCAAAACCATGGCACTATATGTATAACAAACAATGTACGGGTAAGATAATTATACGAGTAACTATATATCCAAATCACACACATAAATTTTTATATAAAATTTCATGAACAAGAGGCTCACCACAAGGTGGTGCCGGCGACGGGACAGTGCGGCCGATCGACGGTGGCTACGATGGAGATTTAGAAGGCAGTAAGTAAACCACACCTACATATGCAAACTAAGTGTTATTTTTGACCTCAAATTGCATATAAATCAAATACTAGCACATATATATATATATCCTCCCAAATTACTAAACTCACAAATTAATCACTATATAAACCAATGCAAGAGCTAATCTAGCAATGAGAGATGAAAGGACAAAGTTGCTAACCTTTGTGATCATTTGAATGGATGAGGGCCTTCAAATCTTGACAAATTTTGGGCAAATTTTGTGATGAACTCGAGAGGAAGAAGGGAAGAACAGAGGAGAGGGCCGGAGAGGGGAAAGGGGGAAGAACAGAGTGCTGGTGGACGAAGGGTTTATATAGGACGACCTTTAGTACCGGTTTGTGCCAAGAACTGGTACTAAAGGGGCTGGAGGGGCGCCTGTCTAACAACATCCTGCCACCACTCTCATTAGTACCGGTTCGTGGCACGAACCGGTGCTAAAGGTTCGCCACGAACCGGTACTAATGAAAGCGGCCCGGCTAGCCGTTGGAACCGGCACTAATGTATACATTAGTGCCGGCTCAAATACAAACCGGCACTAATGTGCTACACGATTGACCCTTTTTCTACTAGTGGGAAACCAGATTTTTAACTCTAAGCAAACTCAAATAGAAAAGTGTGGATTGTTTGCGACAATCTCCACTTAATTCGAACTGGACTGAACCTATCATGTCCGTACACAAAGTACGACCACATATGAAAACATGCATTGCGCCTCTTGCTCTGCTATGTTTTGTCACCCAATGTGCTTGGCCTTGTCGTGCACCCGGTATGCACCATACTCATATTTCACTTGCTTGCAGTAGATTCGCCCTCTATTAGTCACACACTGATACATCTCCAACGTATCTATAATTTTTGATTGTTCCATGCTATTATATTATTTGTTTTGCATGTTTAATGGGTTTTAATATGCTATTTTATATTATTTTTGGGACTAACCTATTAACCGAAGGCCTAGTGCCAGTTTCTATTTTTTGCCTATTTCAGTGTTTTGCAGAAAAGGAATACCAAACGGAATGAAACCTTCGCGATGATCTTTCTTGAAACAAACACAATCCAGAAGACTTGGAGTTGAAGTCTGGAACTCCGCGAGCCAGCCACGAGGCAGGAGGGCGTGCCCAGGGGGGTAGGCGCACCCCCCACCCTCATGGGCCCCACGGAGCCCCACCGACGTACTTCTTTCGCCTATATATACTCTAATACCCTAAAAACATTAGGGTGGCCACGAAACCACTTTTCCACCGCCACATCCTTCTGTACTCGTGAGATCCCATCTTGGGGCCTTTTCCTGCGATCTGCCGGAGGGGGAATCGATCATGGAGGGCTTCTACATCAACACCATAGCCTCTCCGATGAAGCGTGAGTAGTTTACCACAGACCTTCGGGTCCATAGTTATTAGCTAGATGGCTTCTTCTCTCTCTTTGGTTCTCAATACAAAGTTCTCCTCGATGTTCTTGGAGATCTATTCAACGTAATACTTTTTGCGGTGTGTTTGCCGAGATCAGATGAATTGTGGATTTATGATCAAGATTATCTATGAATAGTATTTGGTTCTTCTCTGAATTCATATATGCATGATTTGATATATTTGCAAGTCTCTTCGAATTATCGGTTTAGTTTGGCCTACTAGATTGATCTTTCTTGCAATGGGAGAAGTGCTTAGCTTTGGGTTCAATCTTGCGGTGTCCTTTCCCAGTGACAGTAGGGGCAGCAAGGCACGTATTGTATTGTTGCCATCGGGGATAAAAATATGGGGTTTATATCATATTGCTTGAGTTTATCCCTCTACATCATGTCATCTTGCTTAATGTGTGACTCTGTTCTTATGAACTTAATACTCTAGATGCATGTTGGATATGGGTCGATGTGTGGAGTAATAGTAGTAGATGCAGAATCGTTTCGGTTTTACTTGACACGGACGTGATGCCTATATTCATGATCATTGCCTAGATATTCTCATAACTATACATTTTTCTATCAATTGCTCGGCAGTAATTTGTTCACCCACCACAATACATGCTATCTTGAGAGAAGCCACTGGTGAAACCTATGGCCCCCGGGTCTCTTTCTCATTATATTGCATCTCTTTTATTTACATCAGATCTCGTTTTACTATTTTGCAATCTATACTTTTCAATCTATACAACAAAAATATCAAACATATTTATCTTACTATCTTTATTAGATCTCACTTTTGCGAGTGGCCGTGAAGGGATTGACAACCCCTTTATCACGTTGGTTGTAAGGTTCTTGATTGTTTGTGCAGGTACTAGGTGACTTGCGTGTAATCTCCTACTGGACTGATACCTTGTTTCTCAAAAACTGAGGGAAATACTTACGCTACTTTGCTGCATCATCCTTTCCTCTTCAAGAGGTAGCACACACCTACCTCTTTTTTGTATGTCAGCACAAAACTGAGGGAAATACTTACGCTACTTACGCATGCTCAAGAGGTAGCACACACCTACTCGCTTTACGATGGCTTTGCTTACCACTCTTTTTTGTATGTCGGCACAATCTATATATGTACCTATAATAATAATAATAATAATAATAATAATAATAATAATAATAATAATAATAATAATAATAATAATAATAATAATAATAATAGGAGGTGATATTTTGTTCGAAAACCTAACGGGGCAACATCCTTGCTCCTGCTTCAGATGGGCCTCGAACTCACGACCTCCCGATCCCATCTGAAGTCTGCATCTGGCAGACATGGCTTGCTTGTGCTGAAAGAGAGGGTTCATACGTATCAATAGGCAGCCTCCAAAATCAACAAATAGAGGGAGATGTGATAGATACATCCACTATCAAGAATTCATTATCTTCCACTGGACCTTTAATCTTTACGAAGATTCGCCATGAGGATAAGCTTATTAGTTATCTTATCATACTCTTCATCATCATCATTCACATCATAATAGTCATGAGTACATACATCACCATTTTTTAATCACCAAATTCTCATCTTCATTAGTGATGTGGGCATGATATTTATAAAGAGATTGAATTTTAATAGCCAAAGAGACAATACTGGTAATGGTTCCAACATTTCCTTCAGATTGAACAATATATCTAGGCTCAAAGAAGTCTTTGTAGAAATTAGGATCATCCGGTTTGATCTTACGAAAAGCAATAGTCTTATGAAGAATCTCATCGAGACTCTTGAGAGAATAATTAGGATATTGCTTCTCCAAGTCACTGCATAATGTGTAGGAAGAATTAAAGTTTTGCATACTTGTAATAATATGATTGATGGCTCTAGCATTTCGTAGTATATCAAGTTCTTTCTTAGGAGTGGGATGAAATGGATCAATGGGGTAGGGTTCATATGGAGTTCGAATATACTTGCTCAAGTTGAATCATCAAATATGTGAAGCATTTCATCTTTCCAAAATGTAAAGTAGTCTCCACTAATAATAGGGACCCTTGCATCTAAGACTCCGCATACTTGACAAATCCATACTCTCCAAGGCGGTAAAGCGAAAGCAATGGATACCAAACCTCTGATACAAATTGAAGGATTGAAAGTATGTCTAGAGGTGGGTGAATAGACTACTAGCAAAGGCCAAAGAACAAATTTTGCAAGTTTAACATTTAGGAAGTTTTGGCAAGAGATAGAGTAATACAATCACACCCTACACATACATATCTAGAGTATATGCGGCAGGAAGTAAGGACATGCAAGTGCAAGTAAATTAGGGAGTAGAGTTTAGGAGATTCTCAACCACAAGTTGACATGGTGAAGATTTTTGACCCATAGTTCGAATATATGGTGATATCGTATATCTAGGTTGATGGAGGCAGTGGCGGATCCAGGACCTAGGTCGGGGGGCCTGGGCCCGGGGCGTGAAGTAGAATTGCTTCGTTAACAGCAGCATCTTGTGCATTGTAGATACACTATCCCAACACTGTAGCAGCATGTGCCCTGGTCTTGAACTAATCCTGGCTCCGCCCCTAGATGGAGGCTTCGATCCATGGAGGATCTAAGATCACAAACATCTTGGTTGCGACATTCCACGGAGGAATCGAGTCCAGGAAGAGCTCGCACTTTTGAAGGGTCCAGGGAGAAGCAACATCACCTATACCAACCATGGCTTACACCCTCACTCAGGTAGATCTTCATGAAGTAAGCGATTTCCAAGCCCTCGCAAACTTCTTGGCTTCTCCACATTGATTGGAGACTTCCAAGCACGCCTAGCCAATCTAGGAGGCACCACCCTAAAAAAGGTAATACATGGCGTTGTTGATGATGAACTCATTGCTCTTGTGCTTCAAAAAAACAATCTCATCAACACTCAAACACTTTCACGTTTTGGTAGGAGAGGTTTGGGTAGAAAGCAGTGAGGTGACTAGATCTCTAAGGTTGAAAGGTTGGAGTGGAATCCCTTTCAAACCAGCACGAGGAAGTGGAGCTCTCTCTCTCTCTCTCTCTCTCTCTCTCTCTCTCTCTCTCTCTCTCTCTAAAATATGGATAGGAGTTGTGTTTACTTTGAGAGACACTGGTGGAGTGGGTGGCGGTATATATAGGTCTGACCAAAAATCTAACCGTCACGCACACTTTTTCACACATTTGTGAGACCGACTGAAATCACTCGGTCAGTTCGATATGTTCAAAAGGAAATAACTTTGGATCGTTCGATCACACCGGCTTGGTCAGTGGCTCCGTGATGTGATGACTTCACCACTGCGCACACTTCGGTGACATCAAGTGAAATTGTTCTGAAATTATAAAGGAGTCACAATAGGCAACAAAAGGTTGGCACAGTTGCTTCGGTGAGTATGAATGGACATCTCGGTGAGACCAATGCGATTAGTGTTTTAGCACAATGGCTATATATGTTTGATTGGTGACTTTGGTAGGATATGGTTTGGTGAGTCCAAATGGAGTATTTTTGGGTTTTTCTGCGGGAAGAGTATTTTGGGTTTGATTAGTGGGTATGTGTGAATGTGACTAAGGTATTTTGAGTTTGATCTCTAAGCACTAGGGCAATGAACTCATCTTCTCAACTTTATCCCCTTTTCATGGTATTGGGATATCTATGGACTCAATGTGATCTTTGATCACTTAAATATAAAATGGTGAGTCTTGAGGCTTGATCTAACACTTGTCCTTAGCATAGAAGTTTTCATCTTCACTTCCCCAGTTGTCCTAAAATGAACTATTCATGAAATGTACTCAAGGAGATCAGTAGTCCAAGGATATGTATGTTACCAAAATCACCAAAGGGATTAGGTGCAGATTTAGCACGTGTCGACCAGATAACCTGAGTGCTCCAACAGCGAGACATGGCATAATAGGTACTAGATCATCCATGGCGCGCATTGTTGCGCCCGTCTATTTCTACAATAGAATGTTAGGAGCTTACATAAGTATATGGACACCGAAATTTACATAAATATATGAAGCTGATAATTTATTACAACAATTTCAATGTGCTCATATGGCTTAGTCGGTATTGGTCATCAAACTTTTACTCTCTAATTGTTCCATTTCTTATTGATGTCTTCTAAACAATTGCAGCCTGCACCCAAAAGGTGATCTTGTGTAGGCAACAAGGAACTAAGAAGAAAAATTCTTCTTGACAATAAATAAGATATTACAGAACGGAAGGTTATAATAAGACAATTTTCATTGACACTGAAGTCAAGATAAAAATTTGATAAATAAGGGAAGCTATCTCAATTGGAACATTGTCTGGTACATGATGTGTGTGTCGATTTGTTCTTTTACATATCATTTGTGATGCTACTGCCAAGAAGAAAACAAACTCCACCTCACATGTGTTATATTTGCAAGAATACCCAGTCTTACAATTAAGGATATGGCCCTGTAGAGAATAAAATATGGATTTGTGCTTGACAATAAAATTGGATATTAGAGAATGGAAGGATTCCAGTAAGACAATTTTCACTAACAGTAAAGTAAACAATAAAATATTGATAAATAAGGGCAGCTATCTGAGTTGGAACATTGTGTGGTCTACATGATGCGATTATCTGGATTTTTTCCCTATCATTTGTGATGCTACTGGCATGTAGAAACAAACTGAACCTCAGATGTGTTATATTTTGTGTTTGAAAGAATATCCAGTCTTACAGTTAAGGAGAGAGCTCTGTAGGGAATGAAATGGGGAGCTAACAACGGTAATACAAACTTTGTACTTGGTGAACCCATCTTTTGGACATAATTGAAAGATTAAGCAAGGGGTGTGTGAGAGGACATAATTTGCATACCTTGAGAAGCTGCAGTGTAGTTGCACTTAAAGTATGCCAAAAAAAATTGGTTCCTGTTGGTCTTCAATTATTGTGGCACTTTATAATATATGTCAGCCTCTTAGAAAAATGAGATATTGTATATGACCACCGTAAGGCTTCACTGGTAGACTCAGAATACTGTTGGCTTGATTCAACAAAGAACTTAGTACATGCTTTGCTGTACAAACATTGACAGAGATTATGTCACCATGGAAGATACACTACACAAAAGTAACATAATCAACTTTCTGAATTACACAATGGTCATGATCACCTCAGAAGTATTTTTTTTCTGTATCTCTTTGTGCCATTTTAGTGCTAGCAACACTACTTAATTAGTTTCTATATACTCCAGTACCACTATAAATGAACTGAGCAGGTAAATACAGAAGAAATGATGATCTTCTATAAAATAATATTGAACATCAATTATACCATAAGTTACCTAAGCACTGCCAAAACTTTAATTAGATCACCTTTAGCTTTGCTAGTAGGACTTGTAATAATTTAGCTCATGTACTTGCACACAAAGGATGTTCCATGAACCTATATGATGAGCTAAGTGCAGACAATGTAACTGCTGATGTAAAAGCTTTAGTGGCGAGCGAGTCAGCTTCGTCCACATAGTAATGCAGATTTTGCATTTCTTTTCAAAAAAGCACTAATAATCACTACAATATATTGTCTGACTGAATATTAGGTGGTTCTGCAGTGATTAGACAAACTCGAATCTATTTATTTGCATCCATGAACCAGCTGTAAACCACTGCGGTGTGAGTTATGAAGAGTTCCATTCTATTTACTCTATAAATTTCCGTAAATATGTTTCAGATGCAGTCCAGCGACACTTGTAGTCTGTGTTGTTTTTTATTTTTGGGTGCTCTATACTCAAGTTGCTTCAAGAATATGGTTACAGCTACACAATTAACAATTCAGCAGGAGCATACATCCCAGAACCATGGCAGGCCAGATGAATATAACCACCTGTCTACCTGGCTACATGTTCTGACACTTCCCATCATTGTATGATGCATATGCACTTGGTCTTAAAGATGAGGTTTTTTGGGTACAGGGAGAACATATGAAGTGTGTGTTTATGGACATAACTACAAATTAAGCTAGCATAAACTACAATTTAATGTGCGAGCATGTAAGACATGAATAACACTTCCAGGAAATATGTATTTCTTTCTCCAATTTTTCTACCAGAAGCTATCACTAGTGCAGAAACGGGCAATAGCACCGGTTCGTAAGGCCCTTTAGTGCCGGTTAGGTAACCGGCACTAAAATTTCGGCACTAAAGCCCCCCCCCCTTTAGTACCGGTTCAGCACGAATCGGTGCTAAAGGGCAACCACGTGGCACGAGCCAGCTCCGGGGGCCGGGAGCCCTTTAGTACCGGTTGGTAACACCAACCGGTACTAAAATGTTTGGGGTGTTTTTGGTTTTATGATTTCTTTTTCATTTAATTTTGTGTTTTCCATTTTAGTTCCTTTTCGTTTGCTGGTATTTTACGGTACTACACATTGTACACGTTATGCATATATATATATATATATATATATATATATAGAATTTCTAGTAGAACCAATCATATATATATCATCAATCATGTCTCACAAACCACCATATTAATTCACACATACACACATGTATAGCTATATACAATTTCTCCTACATATGCATGTTGCCTTCGGAGCCAGTGGCATTAGCCTGATTGGTGCCTTCGGAGCACGATGACAATTGGAAGTGGTTCATGTCTTGGTCGATGGGGGCGGTAGCGGGTAATAGTATTCTCCCTTCGGATTTATGACATGGTCGAGCAAAAATCCCGCTATTTCCTCTTGAAGCGCTTCTACGCGCTCCGTTTCTAGGAGCTTGTCCCGCACCTCTTTGAACTGTTAAGAAAGAGATCAATATGCATGTGTATTAGTTGTGTGACTAGATATCGATAATGGTGTAAAAATTGTGAATAGTGTTCTGACAAGCGTACCCATTCCTGTCTTTGAGATCTGCTCCTTTCGGACGCCATCATGCGAATGTTCTCGCAAACGCAGAATGCACATAGATCAGTCCCCTGCGCCTGCTTCAGGGCCTTTATTACGAGAATGGAATTTAATTTGATCAGATAATAATTAATCAAGCATGATATTAAAGAGATGGCAGCTAGCTAGCTAGCTAGTACTACTTAATTGCTTACCTTGGCTCGAAACCATTTCAGATGTGGTGTCCATTCGTCTTCCGTGACGCTGATGAACCTTGCCCAAGCCCTGCCCGCTGACAAAGAAAATGAATAAAGGGGTTATTAAATAGTTCATATCACGAAATGACGAACTAAATAGGCCGAGATATATAGTTAATAATGATTGAAATTACCTGTTGACTATCCCAAACAAGATGTTATAGTCACTATTTGCTTTGAGTAGCGAGTCCAGTATTTCAACTGTTCCGGCGTTAACTTTAATGATACACAAGATCCAGTGATATCTGCATGCACACATGTTTGCATGTCTTAATTAAGCGGGCATATGTAAGCAAACACATGTAGCTAGCTAGTAGGCAAAAACAGAGAATTTGTAGTGCAAGAAAGTGTGACTCACTGGAAGTTGTAAGGAAGTAGTATATCTTCATTGTATTTGAGGCGCTTCAAGAACTCTAGCATGTTGTCCTCTACCTCTTTTTCATGATGCTTGTTTATTTTCCATGTGTATTCATTAACGGTGTTTGGGTCAATGAACCCAATGCCATAGCGTCCACCTTTTCTCATTTCATACATCTTCATCCTGCATAATACCACACAAAAGAATATAGCGAGGATAATTACAGGTAATGATTGATCAAAAGGATGACTACAGCTAGCTTGAGACTTAAATTACTGAAAGAAATCACTTACAGACAATAGCAAGTGACGATAGATTTGTCGAGTGCGTCTTGATTGTATAACTGAAACAGTTCAGAATACTCAACGGCCACAGCTTTCCCATGGTAGTAATCATCCTTCTTGACATACACCATGAGGGACTATCGATCGGATCTCTTGATAATGTCCATGTACCATTGATGCAATTCATACATTCTCGTTGGGAGCTTGTTGACATACACCGGTGTGGCTTTGATCGATTGGAGGGAGGCGAGGCGAGGTCGATCCAAAGGCGATGGCGACGGTGAACGAGGGGATCGGCGACGGGCCGGTGCGGCGACCGGGACGGCGACGGGCCGGTGCGGCGACAGGCCGGCGACGGGCCGGTGCGGCGACACGCCGGCGACGGGGGTGCCGCGGAGTCGACGGGGACGACGCGACGAGGACGGGGGCATCGGGGAGTCGACGGGGACGGCGTGACAGGGGCGGCGACGGCGCGGGATGGGGCGGCGGTAGAGAGAAGTGGGAGATGAGAAACTGAAAATTTTCGAAGTGTTTCTTATATAGGGGACACCTTTAGTACCGGTTGGAGCCACCAACCGGTACTAAAGGCCTGTTTTGGCCACGCCAAGCGGCGGGAAGCACCCCCCTTTAGTACCGGTTCCTGGAACCAAACGGTACTAAAGGCCCCCCCTTTAGTACCGGTTGGAGTCACGAACCGGTACTAAAGGGTGTGCGCTGCCAGGCGAGGGGCACAAAAGTTTAGTCCCACCTCGCTAGCCGAGGGGCACTCGCACCTGCTTATAAGCGCCGCCGTCGCTGCTGTCTCGAGCTCCTCTCTTAAGCAGGCCTTCTGGGCCTACCTCTTCTGTGATGCCCTGTTGGGCCTACTGGGCTAGCGGGCCTCCATCCTGGCCCGACTTGAATTTGGGTTTCTAGTCGTATGCAGGCCACTGTGGCCCAGTAGGTGGGCTTTTTTTTCTTATTTTTTTGCTTTATTTATTTTTGTGAATAACTTAACTTTGAAAATAGATTTTTCAATGATTCTTTTTTCTTATGTTTAATATTAATGTGTTTTATCATTATGTTCAATTTGGTTATTTAAAAAATGAAATGCCTTTGTAACGGATGAGTTTTCGTCCGAAACCCTGGTACTTCGAAACAGATTGTCCATTTTGTCCACGAAGTGCATCCAGTTTTTGTGGTAACCCTCTCTACTTTTTTGCACATGCTATGTGGGTGAAATTATGATACCATGCCAACTTTCATCCTTTTCTGAGTTCATTCGAAATGCTTTTCAATTTCAGGGTCATTTAGCTAAATAAATCAGTAAATGCATGAAAGAATTTGCTTGCACATAAAATTTCTTCGCGTTTCAAATGCCAAAACACATAACTAGCTACCCTAACTATTACAGAGATTCCCTCCTCGGTGTGAAACACAGAAGAAAGTGATGATAGTTAAGCCGATCACATCCCAGATCTTTGGGTGTGAAACTTTTTCTTCGCGTGTGTCCCTTTGCGTCGTAGCCATGGAAAATCTTCATCATTTAACGGGATGCTCGGGTCAATATTCACTGTGAATGTAGCAATTTCATCAAACTTTTCATAATCTTCTGACTTGTCTGTCTTGTCATCCACTCCCACGATGTTTCTCTTCCCAGAAAGAACTATGTGCTGCTTTGGCTCATCGTACGATGCATTCGCTTCCTTATCTTTTCTTTTTCTTGGCTTGGTAGACATGTCCTTCACATAGAAAACCTGTGCCACATCATTGGCTAGGACGAATGGTTCGTCTGCATACGCAAGATTGTTGAGATTCACTGTTGTCATTCCGTACTGCGGGTCTTCCATTACCCCGCCTCATGTCATATTGACCCATTTGCACCGAAACAAAGGGACCTTCAAACCACGTCGATTGTCAAGTTCCCATATGTCCTGTATATAACCATAATATGTTTCCTTTCCCGTCTTGGTTTCTGCATCAAAGCGAACACCACTGTTTTGGTTGGTGCTCTTCTTATCTTGGGCGATCGTGTAAAATGTATTACCATTTATCTCGTACCCTTTGAAAGTCATTATATTTGAAAATGGTAATTGGGACAGCAAGTACAGGTCATCTTCAATAGAGGTGTCATGCATGGTACGTGCTTGCAACCAGCTGGCGAAACTCCTGCTTTGTTCACGTGTAATCCAGTCATCAGACCGCTCCGGGTGTTTGGAGCGTAGCAAATTCTTGTGTTCATCCATATACAGAGCCACCAAGGCGGAATTCTGTAGAACTGCGTAGTGTGCTTCAGTGAGAAATGTCTGTCCATACATATTATTTGTTCCCCTCCTAGCGTGCCTTTTCCATCCAGTCTGCCCTTATGCCGCGATTCAGGAACACCAATCGGCTTAAGGTCAGGAATAAAGTTAATACAAAACTCAATGACCTCCTCATTTTGACGGCCCTTGGAGATGCTTCCTTCTCGCCTAGCACGGTTATGAACGTATTTCTTTAAGAGTCCCATGAACCTCTCAAAGGGGAAAATATTGTGTAGAAATACAGGACCAAAACGTTAATCTCTTCGCATAGGTGAACTAGGACGTGCGTCATGATGTTGAAGAAGGATAGTGGGAACACCAACTCGAAATTGACAAGACATTGCACCAAATCATTCTGTAACCTTGGTATGATTTCTGGATCGATTACCTTCTGAGAGATTGCATTGAGAAATGCACATAGCTTCACAATGGCTAATCGAACGTTTTTCGGTAGAAGCCCCCTCAATGCAACCGGAAGCAGTTGCGTCATAATCACGTGGCAGTCATGAGACTTTAGGTTCTGGAACTTTTTCTCTGCCATGTTTATTATTCCCTTTATATTCGACGAGAAGCCAGACGGTACCTTAATACTAAGCAGGCATTCAAAGAAGATTTCCTTCTCTTCTTTGGTAAGAGCGTAGCTTGCATGACCCTGATGTATGCCGTCTTTTCCGTGCATACGTTGCTGGTCCTCCCGTGCCTCAGGTGTATCTTTTGTCTTCCCATACACGCCCAAGAAGCCAAGCAGGGTCACACAAAGATTCTTCGTCACGTGCATCACGTTGATTGCGGAGCGGACCTCAAGGTCTTTCCAATAGGGCAGGTCCCAAAATATAGATTTCTTCTTCCACATGGGTGCGCGTCCGTCAGCGTCATTCGAAACAGGTTGTCCACCAGGACCCTTTCCAAAGACCACCTTCAAATCCTTGACCATATCATGTACATCAGCACCAGTGCGGTGGCGAGGCTTCGTCCGGTGATCCGCCTCACCTTTGAAATGCTTGCCTTTCTTTCTTACCGGATGCCTGCTCGGAAGAAATCGACGATGTCCCAGGTACACATTCTTATTAGCCAAATATATACTGTCGGTATCGTCCAAACAGTGCGTGCATGCGCGGTATCCCTTGTTTGTCTGTCCTGAAAGGTTACTGAGAGCTGGCCAATCATTGATGGTCACGAACAGCAACGCCTTTAGGTCAAATTCTTCCCCCATGTGCTCATCCCACGCACGTACACCTGTTCCATTCCACAATTGTAAGAGTTCTTCAACTAATGGCCTTAGGTACACATCAATGTCGTTCCCGGGTTGCTTAGGGCCTTGGATGAGCACTGACATCATAATGAACTTCCGCTTCATGCACAACCAAGGAGGAAGGTTATACAAACATAGAGTCACAGGCCAGGTGCTATGGTTGCTGCTCTGCTCCCCAAAAGGATTAATGCCATCTGTGCTTAGACCAAACCATACGCTCCGTGTGTCATCTGCAAACTCCTTCCCGTACTTTCTTTCGATTTTTCTCCACTGCGACCCGTCAGCGGGTACTCTCAACTTTCCGTCTTTCTTACGGTCTTCTCTGTGCCATCGCATCGCCTTGGCATGCTCTTTGTTTTGGAACAAACGTTTCAACCGTGGTATTATAGGAGCTTACCACATCACCTTGGCAGGAATCTTCTTCCTGGGGCGCCGGCCCTCGACATCACCAGGGTCATCGCGGCTGATCTTATAGCGCAATGCACCACATACCGGGCAAGCGTTCAAATCCTCGTACTCACCGCAATAGAGGATGCAATCATTAGGGCATGCATGTATCTTCTGCACCTCTAACCCTAGAGGGCAGACAGCCTTCTTTGCTTCGTACGTACTCTCGGGCAATTCGTTGTCCTTTGGAAGCATATCCTTTATCATTAGCAGCAACTTTCCAAATCCCTTGTCAGATACACCATTCTCTGCCTTCCATTGAAGCAATTCCAGTGTGGCGCCCAGCTTTTTCTTTTCACCTACGCAATTCGGGTACAACAATTTTTTGTGATCCTCTAACATGCGTTGCAACTTCTTCTTCTCCAAATCACTTGCGCAGTTTCTCTTTGCATCGGCAATGGCCCGACCTAGATCATCAACGGGCTCATCTGATGCCTCTTCTTCAGCTTCTTCCCGCATTGTCGGCTCAGCTTCTTCCCGCATTACCGGCTCAGCTTCTTCCCCCATTGTTGTATCATCGTATTCAGGGAACGCATGGCCAGGATAGCTGTCGTCATCCTCTTCTTCTTCATTGTCTTCCATCATAACCCCTCTTTCTCCGTGCTTGGTCCAAACATTATAATGGGGCATCAAACCGGACTTAAACAGGTGGACGTGAATGGTTCTTGATGTAGAGTAATTGTGACCATTCTTACAGCGAGCACATGGACAAGGCATAAAACCATCCGCCCGCTTGTTTGCCTCAGCCGCAAGCAGAAAAGTATGCACGCCCTCAATGAACTAGGGAGAGCATCGGTCATCGTACATCCATTGCCAGCTCATCTTCATTACACAACACCGAATAGACCAAATTAATACAAGTTCATACATAAAGTTCATACAACACTTAAATGCAACAAACAAATAACTCTCTAGCTAAAGCGTTTAAATGCAACAACAAATACGATCAAGATCGCAACTAAGGTAACAATGGATCCAACAGCATAATGATACCAAGCCTCACTATCGATGGCATATTTTCTAATCTTTCTAATCTTCAAGCGCATTTTCTCCATCTTGATCTTGTGATCATCGACGACATCGGCAACATGCAACTCCAATTCCATCTTCTCCCCCTCAATTATTTTCAATTTTTCTTTCAAGTACTCGTTTTCTCTTTCAACTAAATTTAACCTCTCGGCAATTGGGTCGGTTGGAATTTCCGGTTCACATACCTCCTAGAAAAAAATTCTATGTCAACTTGATGGGCATAATTTGTCATAAACACGAAATGCAACTAGTTTTAAAAGAGAATATACATACCACATCCGAATCATAACAAGGACTAGGGCCGACGGGGACGGATATCAAAACCATGGCACTATATGTATAACAAACAACGTACGGGTAAGATAATTATACGAGTAACTATGAACAAGAGGGCCTTCAAATCTTAACAAATTTTGGGCAAAATGTGTGATGAGCTCAAGAGGAAGAGGGGAAGAACAGAGAGGAGAGGGGAAAGGGGAAGAACAGAGCAAGCTCGGGTGGACGAAGGGTTTATGTAGGACGACCTTTAGTACCGGTTTGTGCCAAGAACCGGTACTAAAGGGGCTGGAGGGGCCCCATTCTGACAACATCCTGCCACCACTCTCATTAGTACCGGTTCGTGGCACGAACTGGTGCTAAAGGTTCGCCACGAACCGGTACTAATGAAAGCGGCCTGGCTAGCTGTTGGAACCGGCACTAATCTATACATTAGTGCTGGCTCAAATACAAATCGGCACTAATGTGCTTCACGTTTGACCCTTTTTCTACTAGTGTATGGGTCTCTCAAACTGCCATGTTAGACAGAAAGATGTGTATACTTTGGCATGTATTGGGACTTACTTTTGTTTGATGGTGCACCTCCAGTGTGTTTGTGATTTAGCGTGAGCATGATAAATATTTGGCTGCATTTTCTATACTTGCACATTGTTTTGTAGTACGACAAATGGACAATCATTTGATATTCGGCCTCGTGGATTGTGGGAAGAAGCTACGGCCGTAGCCCGTAGGAGAGTGGAGGCGTGTGTTGATCAAACGTCGTGCCTGGCTCGAGGGTGTGCGATGCGGAAAGGTCTTACCCTTCGAGGGGGACGTGGTACGTGTTATATAGGGGATTGCGAGTCCCTAATACGCGTACAATTCTGTTGGAGATACATGACTTGAGGGAGAAGAAGTATAGGAGATAAGAAGTATAGTTACAACCGAATACAGAATTTAAACTACCCATGCGGCTATCTATCTTATCTATCTCCTCATACATATCTCGTTTGACACCCTTCCTTAATCACAACTTCATGAAGTTGAGATTATGCTTGAAATCTTCAAAACTCCTTGTAGGAAAAGCTTTTGTAAACCCATCTGCCACTTGATCACTCGAATGAATGAAACGAATGTCCAAGAGTCTATTAGCAACTCTCTCTCTGACAAAATGGAAATCTATTTCAATGTGCTTTGTTCTAGCATGAAATACTGGGTTTGCAGACAAATAGGTAGCACCAAGATTATCACACCATAAGCATGGAGCTTGAGAGCTTTTCACACCTAACTCCTTCAAGATTGACTGTACCCAGATGATTTCTGCTATTGCATTGGCCAAGGCCTTGTATTCTGCTTCAGTGCTCGACCTGGACGCTGTGGCTTGTTTTCTGGCACACCATGATATAAGGTTGGGTCCAAAAAATACTGCAAAGCCACCACTGGAGCGTCTGTCATCCAAACATCCTGCCCAATCTGAATCAGAAAAGGCACTGACAAGAATAGAGGGTGACTTGCTGAAGTTTAGCCAACATTCAAAGTATACTTGACATATCTGACAGTGCGCTTACCTGCAGTCAAGTGAACTGTGGTGGGTGCATGTAGGAACTGACATACTTTGTTGACAGCAAAGGAAATGTCTGGCCTGGTCAATGTTAAGTAATGAAAGTGCACCTGCAAGACTTTTGTATTTGTACTATCCCTCTGGACCCAAAAGTTTTCCCTCTGTAAGAGATAATTTTTCTGTAGTAGAGAGAGGAGTGGGTGTGGGTTTACAACTTGCAAACCTGCCTTCCTTACCAAATCTGTGGCATATTTTTTCCTGAGAAAGATGTAGCCCATCCTTATGTGCTTTACCTCAATTCCTAGGAAGTAATGGAATTCTCCTAGATCCTTAAGAGCAAATTCAGCACCTAAATCCTTCAAGAGTCCTGATTGCCTCATTAGATGAGCTCGTGACAATAATATCATCAATATATATGAGAACAAACATGGAAGTGTTGAACTTGTTATAAATGAACAAGGAGGTGTCAGATTTGGAAGGAACAAAGCCAAGTGTCTTCATCTTTTTACTGAGACGGGAGTACCATGCCCTTGGAGCTTGCTTTAGTCCATATAATGCTTTATCTATCTTGCACACATAGGAAGGTGTATATTTGCTTTCAAACCCAGGAGCACTAGTAGAAAACAGGGCTTTCGTCCAGGCCAGTTTAGCCCATTAGTCCCGGTTCAATCCAGAACCGGGACCAATGGAGCTATTCGACCCGGTTCGTGAGCCCAGGGGGCTGGCCGGGCCACGTGGGCCATTGGTCCCGGTTCGTCCTGACCTTTTGGTCCCGGTTGGTGGGACGAACCGGGACCAATGGTCCTAGCTCCTGGCCCACCACTATTGGTCCCGGTTGGTGGCATGAACCGGGACCAAAAGGGTTACCTTTAGTCCCGGTTCATGCCACCAACCGGGACCAATGGTGCTGCCTATATATAGCCCCTCGCGCAAGAGCAGAGCACACTGCTCTGTTTTTTCTGGCCGAGGGGGAGAGGGCTTGGTGGTGCTCTAGCTCACCTCCTATGCACACAAGGTGTTCGATGGAATGCCCGAGCCACACTACTTAAGGTTTCTCCTCTCCAAGCTCGACCGCCAAGCTCCATTTTCCTCAATATTTATCTAGGTTTAGCGGTCCGTCACGCCCCGTCCCCGTCTTCACCGCCGTCGATCACCCGCGCCGATCTCATCGCCGGCACCACCGTGGTGAGCCTCTTGTTCTTATCTTCTTTCTGAAAGGAAAAATATTATTACTTGTTTGTTTAGATAGATACTTGTATTATTTTCTTACTTTTATTATTGCATCTTATATAGTGCGCCGATGGTTTTGGTATCCGCCCCCGTCGGCCCTCGTCCTGTCTATGATTCGGATGTGGTATATATTATCTTTTCATAACTATTGGTTCATTTATTGTTTATGAAAATTATGCCGACCAACGTGACATAGATTTTATTTATCTAGGAGGTTGTTGAACCGGAAATTCCAACCGACCCTATTGTCGAGAGGTTAAATTTAGTTGAAGAAGAAAACAATTTCTTGAAGGAAAAAATAAAAAAACTTAAGGAGGAGAAGATGATATTGGAGTTGCATGTTGCGGATGTCGTCGATGATCACAAGATCAAGATGGATGCAATGCGCTTGAAGATGAGAAAGATTAGAAAATATGCCATTCATACCGAGGCTTGGTATCATTATGCCGTTGGATCAGTTGTTACCTTGGTTGCGATTATGATCGCATTTGTTTTCGCATTGAAATGTTTTACATAGTTTCAATGTATGGTTTAATTAATTTAGATGCTCTGCAGAGCTTTATGTTGTTAGATGAGAACTATGTATCTACTTTGGTTTTTATGTGATGATGAACTTCTATTAATTTGGTCACTTAATTATCTATTCATGATGTTCTGTAATGATTTTTGACACACTTAATTATATATAATGCACGCAGATGAACCGGCAATGGATGTACGGTGACAGACACACCTCCGAGTACATTAAGGGCGTGCATGATTTTCTCGAAGTGGCTGAGGCAAACAAGCAGAATGGTTTTATGTGTTGTCCATGCCCTATATGTGGGAATACGAAGTCTTACTCTGACCGGAAAATCCTTCACACCCACCTGCTTTACAAGGGTTTCATGCCACACTATAATGTTTGGACGAGGCACGGAGAAATAGGGGTTATGATGGAAGACGGCGAGGAAGAAGAGTACGATGACAACTATGTGCCCCCTGAATACGGTGATGCTACTGAACATCAAGATGCACCAGACGATGTGCACGATGGTGCTGCAACGGGCGAAGCTGCTGAAGATCAAGAGGAACCAGACGATGTGCCCGATGATGATGATCTCCGCCGGGTCATTGTCGATGCAAGGACACAATGCGAAAGTCAAAAGGAGAAGCTGAAGTTCGATCGCATGTTAGAGGATCACAAAAAGGGGTTGTACCCCAATTGCGAAGATGGCAACACAAAGCTCGGTACCGTACTCGAATTGCTGCAGTGGAAGGCAGAGAATGCTGTGCCTGATAAAGGATTTGAGAAGCTACTAAAAATAATGAAGAAGAAGCTTCCAAAGGATAACGAATTGCCCGACAGTACATACGCAGCAAAGAAGGTCGTATGCCCTCTAGGATTGGAGGTTGAGAAGATACATGCATGCCCTAATGACTGCATCCTCTACCGCGGTGCCTACAAGGATCTGAACGCATGCCCGGTATGCGGTGCATTGCGGTATAAGATCAGACGAGATGACCCTGGTGATGTTGACGGCGAGCCTCCCAGGAAGAGGGTTCCTGCGAAGGTGATGTGGTATGCTCCTATAATACCACGGTTGAAACGTCTGTTCAGAAACGGAGAGCATGCCAAGTTGATGCGATGGCACAGTGAGGACCGTAAGAAAGACGGGAAGTTGAGAGCACCCGCTGACGGGTCGCAGTGGAGAAAAATTGAGAGAAAGTACTGGGATGAGTTTGCAAAGGACCCAAGGAACGTATGGTTTGCTTTAAGCGCGGATGGCATTAATCCTTTCGGGGAGCAGAGCAGCAATCACAGCACCTGGCCCGTGACTCTATGTATGTATAACCTTCCTCCTTGGATGTGCATGAAGCGGAAGTTCATTATGATGCCAGTTCTCATCCAAGGCCCTAAGCAACCCGGCAACGACATTGATGTGTACCTAAGGCCATTAGTTGAAGAACTTTTACAGCTGTGGAATGGAAACGGTGTACGTACGTGGGATGAGCACAAACAGGAGGAATTTAACCTAAAGGCGTTGCTGTTCGTGACCATCAACGATTGGCCCGCTCTCAGTAACCTTTCAGGACAGACAAACAAGGGATACCACGCATGCACGCACTGTTTACTTGACACCGATAGTATATACCTGGCAAGCTGCAGGAAGAATGTGTACCTGGGCCATCGTCGATTTCTTCCGACCAACCATCAATGTCGAAAGAAAGGCAAGCATTTCAAAGGCGAGGCAGATCACCGGAAGAAGCCCGCCATGCGTACCGGTGATCACGTACTTGCTATGGTCAATGATTTACACGTAATCTTTGGAAAGGGTCCCGGCGGACTAGCTGTTCCGAATGACGCTGAGAATCACGCACCCATGTGGAAGAAGAAATCTATATTTTGGGACCTACCCTACTGGAAAGACCTAGAGGTCCGCTCTTCGATCGACGTGATGCACGTGACGAAGAACCTTTGCGTGAACCTGCTAGGCTTCTTGGGCGTGTATGGGAAGACAAAAGATACACCTGAGGCACGAGAGGACCTGCAACGCTTGCACGAAAAAGAGGGCATGCCTCCGAAGCAGTATGAAGGTCCTGCCAGCTACGCTCTTACGAAAGAAGAGAAAGAAATATTCTTTCAATGCCTGCTCAGTATGAAGGTCCCGACTGGCTTCTCGTCGAATATAAAGGGAATAATAAATATGCCAGAGAAAAAGTTCCAGAACCTAAAGTCTCATGACTGCCACGTGATTATGACGCAACTGCTTCCGGTTGCATTGAGGGGGCTTCTACCGGAAAACGTCCGACTAGCCATTGTGAAGCTATGTGCATTCCTCAATGCAATATCTCAGAAGGTGATCGATCCAGAAATCGTACCAACGCTAAGGAGTGATGTGGCGCAATGTCTTGTCAGTTTCGAGCTGGTGTTCCCACCATCCTTCTTCAATATCATGACGCACGTCCTAGTTCATCTAGTCGACGAGATTGTCATTCTGGGGCCCGTATTTCTACACAATATGTACCCCTTTGAGAGGTTCATGGGAGTCCTAAAGAAATATGTTCGTAACCGCGCTAGGCCAGAAGGAAGCATCTCCATGGGCCATCAAACAGAGGATGTCATCGGGTTTTGTGTTGACTTCATTCCTGGCCTTAAGAAGATAGGTCTCCCTAAATCGCGGTATGAGGGGAGACTGACTGGAAAAGGCACGCTTGGAAGGGACTCAATAATATGCAGGGACGGATATTCTTGGTCTCAAGCACACTACACAGTTCTACAGAACTCTACCTTGGTGACCCCGTATGTCGATGAACACAAGAACAGTCTGCGCTCCAAACACCCGGAGCAGTGCGACGACTGGATTACATGTGAACACATCAGGACTTTCAGCAGTTGGTTGGAAACACGTCTCAGAGGTGACAGCACTGTTTGTGATGAGCTGTACTTGTTGTCCAGGGGACCATCTTCGACTGTAATGATTTGGAAAGGATACGAGATAAATGGGAATACATTTTACACGATTGACCAAGATGAAAAGAGCACCAACCAAAACAGCGGTGTCCGCTTTGATGCAGCAACCGACAATGGAAATGACACATATTATGGTTACATAGCAGACATATGGGAACTTGACTACGGAGTAGATTTTAAGGTCCCTTTGTTTAAGTGCAAGTGGGTCAATCTGTCAGGAGGCGGGGTACAGGTAGACCCACAGTACGGAATGACCACAGTGGATCTGAAAAATCTTGGGTACACTGACGAACCGTTCGTCCTAGCCAATGATGTGGCACAGGTTATCTATGTGAAGGACATGTCTACCAGACCGAGGAAAAGAAAAGATAAGGAAGCGAATACATCATACAATGAGCCAAAGCGCCACATAGTTCTTTCAGGAAAAAGGGACATCCTGGGAGTGGAGGGCAAGACAGACATGTCTGAAGAGTATGAAAAGTTTCATGAAATTCCCCCCTTCAAAGTCAAGGCTGACCCAAGCATCCTGATAAACGATGAAGATTATCCATGGTTACGGCGCAATAAGCAAACGACACAAGCGAAGAAAAAGTGAAGACTTTCTCCCGCAACTATTATGATGATAACATGCCAACTTTGTAACAGACGAGTATGATACCATTGTCCGTTTTGTACATGCACATGCTATGCCAACTTTTTCAGAGTTCATTTGAAAACTATGAATTTTAAAACCTCGCCAACCGAAGGGCGCTCACACCGGTTTATAAATAAAGCAACAAAGAAAACAAAAAAAGAGTTTCCAAATTTGAAAACTAATGGCACTAACAGAAAGTTTATAATTTTTCTAAAACTAAAAGCAAAAAGAATTAAAAAATAAAGCAAAAAACAACAAAAAATAAATAATGCAGAAAACAGAACAAAAAACTGAAAAAAATAAAAATAGCAACAATAAGTATTTTGTTGTAAGTAGAAACAAAATAAAATAAATAAAGCAACAAAGGAAACAAAAAAAGAGTTTTCAGATTTGAAAACTAATGGCACTAACAGAAAGTTTATAATTTTTCTAAAACTAAAAGCAAAAAGAATTAAAAAATAAAGCAAAAAACAACAAAAACTAAATAATGCAGAAAACAGAACAAAAAACTGAAAAAAAATAAAAATAGCAACAATAAGTATTTTGTTGTAAGTAGAAACAAAATAAAATAAATAAAGCAACAAAGAAAACAAAAAAAGAGTTTTCAGATTTGAAAACTAATGGCACTAACAGAAAGTTTATAATTTTTCTAAAACTAAAAGCAAAAAGAATTAAAAATAAAGCAAAAGACCAAAAGAAAAATAAACCAAAACCAAAATAAACTAAATAAAGCAACAAATAAAACAAAAAAACAAAAAAATGCCACCTACTGGGCCCCCACGGCCTGAATACGACTAGAAACCCTATGGGCCAGGATTCAGGCCCGTGGAAGGCCCAGTAGGCCCACAGGCACAGATGGCAGAGTTAGGCCCGAAAGCCTGCTTTAGAGAGGAGCTCGAGAGGGGAGCCGCACCGCACCTTATAAACTGGTGCGGCTCCCTCTCAACTAGCGAGGTGGGACTAAACATTTGGCGCGGGGCAGCACAAGGCCTTTGGTCCCGGTTGGTGGCACCAACCGGGACTAAAGGGGGAATTGGTCCCGGTTGGTGGCACCAACCGGGACTAATGCCACCCTTTAGTCCCGGTTGGTGCCACCAACCGGGACCAAAGGCCGCCGCTTCCCGCCCTTTGGGCTGCTGAAAATTGGCCTTTGGTCCCGGTTGGTGGCACCAACCGGGACTAAAGGGGGGCATTAGTCCCGGTTGGTTCCACGAACCGGGACTAATGCCCTTGCTATATAACCAGGACTTGTGAAAATTTCACATCTCCCTCGCCTCCCTAGCCAGTTGCCCCCGCCGCCAGGCTGCCCAAATCGCTCGCGCGCTCCTCGTCGCCGTCGCCGCCGCCGGCCGCCATCCCCGTCTCCCCGTGCCCCTGCCCCGCGCCCGAGCCCACGCCGGCCGCCGCCCCGTGCCCCTGCCCCGTCCCCGAGCACGCACGGCCGCGCCCCTGCGCCCCGGCCCGCCCCCACCATTGTCGACGTCGTCGCCGGCGCCCGCCCCCACTGCCGCCCCTGCCTCGACGCCGCCCCTCCTCCCCGTTCGGTCCGGCTCCGGCGACCCCCTTTCCTCCCTGTCCCCTCGATCCTCTTCATATAATTTTTTTTCATATAATTTTTTTCATATGCATATGTTGATTATATGGATGGATGGATGATGTATATGTTCATTATATGGATGGATGGATGATGTATGCTTTTTTTCATATAATTTTTTAGGCAGATTTTTAGATTTTTTAGGCAGATTTTTAGAATTTTTTGTGTATGTATGTTATGTTTATATGTATGTATGTATGTTCATATGTATGTATGTTTATATGCAAAGCATATGCAAAGAAAATGTATGAATGGTCATATGCAAAGAAAAATGTATGTATGGTCATATGCAAAGAAAATGTATGTATGTATGTTCATATGAAAGAAAAATGTATGTATGTATATCTGTTTATATGTCTTTTTTTAAAAATTTTTGTTTTTTGCATTTTTATAAAAATGTATATATGTTCTCTGTGTGTATATATGTTTTATGTTCATAGATTTTTATTTGAACATTATTTAAAAAAACAAGCAATACAAGAAGAAGAAAAAGAATGAGAGGAAAAAGGAAAAAAGAAGAGGAAGAAAGGAGAAGAAGAGGGGATAGGAAGAAGAGGAGAAATAAATAAGAAGAAGAAAAAGAAGAAAAAGAAGAGGAGAAGAAGAAAAGAATAGAGGAGAAGAAGAAAAAATAGAATTTTTTTTCTATTTTTTCTTCTTCTCCTCTATTCTTTTCTTCTTCTCCTCTTTTTTTTCTTCTTTTTTTCTTCTTCTTCTTCCTTCTTCCTTCTTCCTCTTTTCTTCCTTTTCCTTATTTTCCTTTCTCGAGGGATAAGAAGAAAAGAAGAGGAGAAGAAGAAAGAAAGGAATAGAGGAGAAAGAAGAAACTTTGACACGAGGGGGGGGTACCGATACCCCCTCCCCGATAACATTATTTTCCCATGTATATGTATGTTGCGTCGTTGTCGATATAACGAGGGTGTCGAGGATCGCCGAGGGGTCGAGGGTCGGGAACTAGGGTAGAGGGTCGAGGGTCGTTAAGGGGTCAAGGGTCGAAGGTTTCAGGGTCGAGGGTTCCTATAGTGTCAAAGTATTGAAGAAATCCAATAGCTTGTGGGCGTCGATGCCCACGTCGATGCCCACGTCACTTGTGGGACATAGATGTACTGTTCAACGCCGACCCCCTCCCGATAGCTTCAACACGTGGGGGGGGTCGATATTACCCCCTCCTAGCTTGAAGCGTTCTCGAGGCCACCCCCTAACCCTTGAAGCGTTGTCGAGGCCACCCCAAACCCTAGAGAAGCAGCGTCGAGGCCACTAATATGATTCCTTATTGTGATTAGCTAGCTAGTTCTACGTTTGCCACTAATATATCCATATCTGTCATGTTTGAATAATAATTGCCATGTTGTAAATATTTGTAGAAACTATGGACACCCCCCGAGACGAAGCACAAGAAGCGTTGTTGAGGGACATAATCGCAGAAGGAAGTGATGCCCTCTCCTCGATGTTTCTCAACGACAACGATGGTCTGGAAGGAGAGGGTGAAGAAGCAGCTGGCCCTCTCCTCATTGATTTACATGGCTCCGATGACCCAATGCCGGTGCAAGAAGGAGAGGGTGAAGAAGTAGACCGTGAGGACGGCTCCGGTGATCACCAAACCGAGTCCGGCCAGGTATATATATTAGTTAAGCCTGTGCTGACTAGCTAATTGATGCATTCATTGTTTTGGTATGTACACATATTAATTAACTCTCGTCTTTGTTCTTTTTTCTAGCCCTCCGGATCGAGCACAACTTCGGTAAAGAGACGAGGCCCGAAGAAAAAGTTGAGCTCGGATGAAAAGTTTGAGATCATACAAATCGCGCGCGACGGCCAACCGATTGAACCCTACCGGACAAAGAAGGCATTTGTTGCTCAGTGTGGGGTTCTGGTTAGGGACAAGATCCCGATCAGCATCCAGCAATGGTATAAGCCTAAGAACGAAGACCCTGAGGTGTCTTATGTCAATGAGATGCAGAAAAAGAATCTTTGGACTGAGCTGAAGTCAAATTTCACCCTACCGCCGGAGGATGATCCGGAGAAGCCAGTTATAGAGCCATTAATCAAGTCTTTTGCTCTGAGGAAGATGGCAGACCTATTCAGGAATTGGAAGAAAGACCTCAATAGGTATGTCGAAAAAAATGAGACACCAGAATTCATTGGCAAATATGAGAAGATCAGAGATGACTGGCCCGCATTTGTGGCCCACAAGACATCGGAAAAGAGTAAAAAAATGTCGGCGACAAACAAGAGAAATGCTGAGAAGAAGAAGCTTCACCATCGCACGGGGTCAGGTGGCTACCTCGTAGCCCAGCCTAAGTGGGCCAAGGCTGAGAATGATCTGCTTGATAAAGGGATCGAACCAGAGACAATGAACTGGCCAGAACGTTGCCGGACTTGGTTCTTTGGGGCCGGCGGATCCTTGGACCCTATAACAGGGAAGTGCATTTGGACGGAGGAACAATTGGACATACCAGTCAAGAAGCTTCAGCAATATATCGAAGCAGCGCAGCAAGGGACGTTCGTTCCAGACAGGGAGAAGGACGAGCTCACAATGGCCCTCGGCAATCCTGAGCACCCTGGACGGACACGAGGCACGCCAGGCTCCGTTTCGTGGAAGGCTGGATTTCCGGACGCAGGGGGTTACAAAACCCACGAGAGGAGGAAGAAACTGGAGCAGAGCCAACTGCAGTCGCTGCACGAAAGGGTAATGGGGCTAGAGGAACGAGAAGCAGATCGCAGCAAACGACCTGCCGAAGCTTCCCCCGAAGCTACCCCGCCATCTCAGCGGAAAAGCAGCGTGGCTTCCACCGAGCTGCTTCAGCCAGAGCATGCCTTGACGGCTCCTGCCAGCTATCCCGTGGATGCTATCACGGATGCTGAAAATTGCCACCTTATGGCGCAATGGAGCAATTTGAAGGTCAAGGCGGCTGTTGGCTCTGTTTATCCTACTAAACCCGACTCAACTTTTCACTGCCGGCCGATTCCAGAAGGATATGCTAAGGTGATGGTCGATGAAATAACGGAGGGATTTGAGGACCTCCGGCTTGACCACCCTACCGGTGAAGGGGAGTATCGGCTGGGTTCTGCTCTGAAGACTCCATGCCTATGGCGGAAGGATCTCATCAACCTTCCGAACTGGACGCCTCCGCCTCCTCCTCCTCCTCCGGCGAGTCAGGGCACTCCGCCTCCTCCACCGGCGAGTGACGATCAGGGCACTCGGCCCGCTCCTTCTCCGGCGCGTGGCGGCACTCCGCCTCCTTCTCCGCCTGCGCCGGCGCGCCCGAGCAGCCAGCCTCCTCCTTCTCCGCCTCGTCAGCAAGGGCGGAAGAGACCCGCCGCCGCTCCGGCTTCTACGGCGCGTCGCAGTCCTTCTCCTCCACCTCGTAAGCAAGGAAAGAAGACATCCGCTCCGTCTACTCTGCCGGCGTCTAGCAGTACAGCCAAAGGCGGGAGGAGATACAGATTCGGTCCTTCTCTGAAGACTCCAGAGAAGTTACCGTACGAGAGGAGCGAGGAGGAAAACGCGAAGATCGCGCAGACCGAAGTGGATGACTGGTTTCAAGGGTTGAAAGCAAAGAGACATCCACCTCCGGAGGAGAAGGTAGATCCGGTGAAAGGGAAGCGCACTCTGGCTGCCCTGACAAAACCACCCAAGTCTCCGCCGAAAGGCAACTATGAGCGCATTATTGGAAAGGCATTTGCCGAAGCGGAGAGGTCGGGAAGTACTAAAAGTGATCAAAGGATGAAAGAACGACGAGCTGGGAAACAAATTGCCCAGCTCGGCGAACAAGCGAAGCAATCGTGCCCCCCGCTCAAGGTGCCTGCTAGCGACATCGTCGATCCGAGGATGGTGCCCGGTTATGGCAATCCTGCAAATTACCTGCCCGACGATGTACATTATGATATCTTGGAGGTGCAGATACAAAGATACGAGTACGGGAAGCCTCTCGTCAAAGATGAAAGTTCTCTATCAACGATGATGCGAAGATTGCATGATTGGTACATGAAAACCTGCAAAGAGTCTGAGGGGAGGAATACTTTGTATATGAGAGTTAAAAAGGAGCATGACCTCCTTGGAATTGAACTGTTGCCTATTCCATTTGAGGAGTTCTATCAGTTTTTCAATCAATTGGCCATCGATAAAGCAACGGTCACCTCCTACTGTCTGTAAGTAGTACTACTTCCGTCATTAAGTCTCTCTATATAACTCAGCCCTTTCATTTGCATGTATTTATAATTATCCTCACTATATTATGCAGATTGAAGATCGCCGAATTGAAGAAAAGACAAGTGGGAGATATTGGGTTCATTAACACGTATCTCATAGATGCAACTGAGGTTCAATATCGTGCCCAAGAAACCGAGGCCAACTTGCTACGATCGTTGGAAATAAATGAACACAAAGATATAATACTCTTTCCTTACAACTTCAAGTGAGTGTTACTGTCTTGTGGCATATTCGGTTTCCTTATTAGTCCAGGTTATAGTAATGTAATATTGATGAGTTATGCATGTGTGCGCAGCTACCACTATATTCTCCTAGAGATTAAGCTTGAGAAGGGAGTAGTAACTGTCTTAGACTCCAAGCGAAAAGATCCCAAGGAGTATGCGGACATGACTGAAATGCTCGAGAAGTAAGTTAAATCGATCATTATCCACCATATCAGCAACTTTGTTCATTTCTGATATCAAGTAATTGTTTTCTTTGTATGGCAGGGCTTGGAGAAAATTCACCAAAAAAGCTCCGGGACTACCGAAGAAGCTGCAATTTAGGCACCCGAAAGTAAGTACTATATAGTAGCATATTCCAGGCATCTCCTAGTGATTCAAGCGCTAGTTTCATCAATACCATTTAGCATGCTTGCTAATTATCAGTTTGATTGACCTCTATTTCTTGTAAAGTGGTTGTGGCAGGAACAAGGGAATGATTTCTGTGGATACTACATTTGCGAGTCCATCCGCCACACGACCTGTGAGCGGGGCTACTCCGACAAACAATATGAAGTGCGTAAATAACAATATTCACAATTTTATTTTATTACCATCATTTGTGTTGAGTTTCATTCATTCATATATATATATATATATATATATATATATATATATATATATATGTATTGACCCCCTTCTTAAAATTAGATGTTTCGGATGCGGGATGAACTCCTAGCACCAGATCGCATGCGAGCAATTCAAGAGGAATTGGCGGCATTCTTTCTTGACCACGTGATCGCTGAAGACGGAGAATACTATGTGGACCACGCGTCCGTATTTTAGGAGATTATATATTTGTAAAAGATAATTATTGTATATATGTAGCCGGTAGTGTCGGATAGATATACGAGAACTTGTTTGTTCGACCAATCTCTCGGAGAAGGAGAGGTGGTCGATATCACTTCTCTCTGTATGCATATATGTTCATGACGATCTTCTGTTTGCTTACTAGCTAGCTAGCGTGTCTAGCTAGTCCTCTCTATACGTATGTATGTATGGTACGTAGCGTCGACCAAGCACGGACAAAAGAGAGGACACTTCTCTCTATTAATTAGCTAGCTATAGCACAATATATGAAACACCTAAATTAACCCCCCAAAACCCCCCAAACCCCCCCCCCCCCATTTTCAAAAAAAAACAAAAACCCCAGCCACAGAAATGCTGACGCGTGGATGCCTATTGGTCCCGGTTGGTACCACCAACGGGGACCAAAGGCCCTTCTGCCTGGGCTCAGCGACAGGCCACGTGGAGGCCCATCTGTCCCGGTTCTGGATTGAACCGGGACTAAAGGGTCAGGGCATTAGTACCGAACCTTTAGTCCCGGTTCATGAACCGGGACTAAAGGCCCTCACCAACCGGAACTATAGGCCCTTTTTCTACTAGTGGAGGTTGATTCATGTACACTTCCTCTTCTAGAACACCGTGAAGAAACGCGTTCTGTACGTCTAATTGTCGAAGGCTCCATCCCCTGAAAAAAACAATAGATAGTACGAGACGAATGGTAGCAGCTTTTATAACTGGACTAAAAGTATCCTCGTAGTCTATGACATACCGTTGCTTGAAGCCTTTTGCAACTAGTCTAGCCTTATAGCGATCAATGGTTCCATCAGACTTTCTCTTAATTCTGAATACCCACTTGCAGTCAATGAGATTTTTACCTTGCTTGGGGGGAACCAAGTGCCACGTTTTATTTCTTTCAAGTGCCTTATATTCTTCTACCATTGCCTTTTTCCACTTGTCATCACTGAGAGCATCTTCAATTGTGTTGGGCTCACCTGGTTCACCTGTGGAACAAACTAGACCATATTTGGTTATGTTCTTGTAATTTTTCGGTTGAATCAAACCTTGCTGTAGTCTTGTGTGGCATTTTGGTGAACCAGCAGGAACTGCAGCCACAGAGGATCGCATAGGAGCCACATCAGCAGCAGAACTCGAGAAAGATTCGCCCGCCACTGTCGGTTCTGGATGCACGGGATTTTCTGTGGCTGTGACCCGAGGCGATGGTGGGGGAGACGCCGCAGGGGCCGCAGACGATCCAGGGGCACCGACCGGCTCATCATGAGTGCGTGATTGTGCGGGCCCGCCTGAATCAGGAGCCGACCCCGCATCCGCCTGGCGTGCGAGGTCGTGCCGCTTGTAGCAAACCGGCTGGTCTGCGAAGCGCGTGCGGTCTGGGCCACTGTCGCGCTGCCGCGTGGCGGCGGGAGACCGGTGCGGGCTGGAGGGCCCGCATCGCCCTGTCGGAGGGGGCCGCACGTCATGCAGGAGGCCGCTGGAGCCCACGCAACCGACCGCGCCTGGTGCGTCTGACGCGGGCATGCGGCTGGTCGTTGGCACGGATCCCAGAGGCGATTGCCTGAGCATCTGCAGCTCCGATCCCGAGGGGGATTTGCTCCCCTCGCCGCGACACATGTGATGAGGGCCATCTGGATGGATTTCAGCACCGTTTGGGTTGATTTCTTCACCATTTTCTTCTCTGTTTCCATAGTGTGGTGCTCCTGTAACATCGTTAGGTGACTCATGCGCAAGAGGGTTAGCCAACATATGATCACAACAATTATCAACACCCCCTTGATCATAACCAGAGAGACTTGGAGGAAGCAACAGAATTTGTTTTTGAAGTAGAGCACCAGCATTTGGATGAAGATCAGAAAAAGGGAATTTGGTCTCATCAAAAACCACGTCGCGTGATATATAGACTCGACCAGTGGAGATGTCAAGGCACTTTACACCTTTGTGTTAGGCGCTGTACCCAAGGAAAGCACATTGGATTGATCGAAACATGAGCTTGCGTTTGTTGTATGGGCGTAGGTTAGGCCAGCACGCACACCCAAACACACGAAGAGTGGAATAGTCAGGTTTGACATGAAGAAGGCGTTCTACTGGAGTTTCATTATTTATGACACGACTAGGGAGCATGTTGATAATGTGTACAACAGTAAGAAACGCTTCCTCCTAAAACATTAATGGCATGGACGCATGAGCTAAAAGAGCAAGACCAACTTCAACAATGTGACGGTGTTTGCGCTCAGCTGAGCCATTCTGTTGGTGAGCGTGAGGGCATGACACATGGTGTGAGCTGCCAAGGGTTTGGAAGAAGGAGTTCAACTTCTCATATTCCCCTCCCAGTCGGATTGGACAGCCATGATTTTGGAATCAAATTTACGCTCAACAAGTGCTTGAAAGTTTTTAAACACTTGGAAAACATCGGATCTTTTCTTAAGAAGATAGATCCATGAAAACTTGTTATAGTCATCAATAAAGCTTACGTAGTAAGTGTGCCGACCAACAGAGCTAGGGGCCGGTCCCCAAACATCAGAAAAAAATCAATTGCAATGGTTGAGTAGACACACTAGTGGAAATTGGATAGGGGAGTTGATGACTTTTAGCTCGCTGACAAGAATTACAAATAGTTTCAACATTGCGCTCACCAACATACGGGAGCTTATTTTTCCTAAGAAGTTTTTCCACTAAAGCAAAAGAAGCATGTCCTAAACGATCGTGCCATCGTGCTAACAAGAGTTTGACAACACCAAAAGCCTGTTTATTGAATCTTGTGCGCTCCGGAATCAACGGGTAAAGCCCTCGAACACATCTACCTCGATAGAGGATTCTCTTCGTGGCCTGATCCTTGATCAAAAAGAAATATGGATGAAATTCGAGAAAAACGTGATTATCAAGAGCAATTCTATGACAGAAAGAAGGCTTTTATTGGCACTAGGAACATGCAAGATTTTCTTAAGATGAATTTTTCTACGGGGGTATGAAAATTGAGTGACCAATGTGGTTAATCCTCATACCTTCACCACTAGCTGTGTGGATTTGATCCTTGCCACGATACTTTCCTTCATTGTCACCTTTTCAATTCATTGCTGATGTGGTTGGTGGCGCCACTGTCGACGTACCAATTGGTGTCGATCCCATAGGAGCCATCCGCAGCAGCAGCAAGTTTGTCCTCATCTTGGGAGGATTCGCCGTTGTCGTCGTAGCGATACCAGCAGTCTTTGGCCGTATGCCCAAGCTTACCACAGATCTGGCAGCGAGGTGCATCTGGCCGTGACCTGGTGGAGCCACCGCGACGGCCCCTGTTGTTGCTAGAAGAGGGCCGCCCGCCGCCGCGAGTGCTGGAGTTGCTGTTGTCGTGTCCCCCGCCCGAGGCCTTGCCCCTGTTGCGAGGTGATCCGCGCTGATGCGAGGAGCCGCCGCCGCGGCCACGAAAAGCGGCGTTGGCCGACGACTTGAAGCCGCTCGAGGACTGGAAAAGCGCCACGCGCTCGTCGAAGTTGCTCATCATGGAGAAGAGCTTGTCGAGGGAGACAGGCACGATGCGGGCGTCGAGGGCGGACACCAGGGGCTGGTAGTCCATGTCCAGCCCATGGAGGATGTAGGAGACAAGCTCGTCATCTTGCAGAGGCTTGCCGGCCGCGGCGAGTTCGTCCGCGAGGCCGCGCATGTGGGCGAAGTAGGTGGCGACGGACTGGTTCCCCTTCTGCGTGTTGATGAGGGCCGTGCGGATGTTGTTCACCCGGCTGAGAGACTGCGACGAGAACATGCCTGCCAGAGCAGCCCAGAGCGCGGGCGACGTGGTGATCGCGGTCACCTGCACAAGAACCTCTTTGGACAGATTGTTGAGCAGATAACCAAGTACCTGCTGGTCCTCCTTGACCCAGATTGGGTGGAGAGGGTTGGGCGTTGAGGACTCCTTCCTGTCTTTGTCCTTGGTGACGAGGAGTCGAGCCGGCTCCGGTGTGGTGCCGTCGGCATAGCCAAAGACACCAGCACCCCGAAGCTGCGGCACGATCTGGGCGCGCCACAGAACATAGTTCGTGCGGGTGAGCTTCTCCGTGACCTGTTGGTTGAGGTTTGAGTGGGAGGAGCCGGAGGAAGACATGGCTAGGGCACTAATGGCGATGAGCTAGGCTAGATGAGATTGGAAGAGGAGGCTCTGTATACCATGTGCAATGCGGAAACGTCTTACCCTTCGAGGGGGACGTGGTACGTGTTATATAGGGGATTGCGAGTCCCTGATACGCGTACAATTCTGTTGGAGATACATGACTTGAGGGAGAAGAAGTATAGGAGATAAGAAGTATAGTTACAACCGAATACAGAATTTAAACTACCCATGCGGCAATCTATCTTATCTATCTCCTCATACATATCTCGTTTGACAGAGGGGAGTGGTGTTGCAGAGGAGCTTATCAGGACAAGTTGCCCAGGACCCCAAGGCGGCCGATGAACTCGAAGAGAAGCAACGTCGTGGATGTGTGACTGCTCACCTTTGCGATCCCTAGACGCTGGCTTCCGCTGCCAGGCCAGTCATCTTGGAATCCCACTCGAGCAGGTCATCACGGTCGTGGCTGGCAATGCTGCGTGCTTCACTTGGATCTCGCTCGAACGCGTCAGCTGGATCCCAATAAAATCACTTTTGTCCACTTTCGTACTGCACCAGTCAACATATTATGAATCTACTTCATCGCTTGATAATCAAATATCAACTTGTTTAACTTGAATACTTTTATCCTACGCTTAGGTGCACAGTTTGGAAGTAATGATAGAAACATCAAAATAGAGCAGATGCTGCCGGTTGAACATGAGAAATTTAGAGTAGGATATATTCACATTGTAAAGTAAAGTTAGAAAATATCCTCTCTTGGATGTTACTGATGTGCCAAATCATAAATCATGGTATAGAACATGCCCTTCATCTACAAATTTCAATAGCTGGAAAAAGAAAAATAATTATAGTTCACATGAAAAAGATAAGCAGGACTTATAAGCAAGTCTTATAATTCTAGAGCACAAACCAAGTATTGCAGTCTCATTTGCTCAGTGGATTTGATAAAACTTTCCAAATCGCATTAGAAAAATATTATTGTAATTTGACCTGACAGAGAAAAGAGATCAAGAAAACGCTACACTTCTAACTGATGGAACCCTTTTTGAAAAAAAAAACTGATGGAACCACCGGCTTGTCACCCGTAGCCTGCACACATTAAAATCCCAAGAACAATCTCTCTCATAACGAGAAGGAGGATTTTCCTGTAGGTACATAGGCTGCCGAACCATCTGGCCGGGAGGAGTGCTAGCGGCCGGTGATTGAATTCTTAGTGGACGAACCCAAGGTGGAGAGTTGGTGCTAGCGGCTGGAATCAAACTCTGGCAGGACACGCGGACAGAGAGATGAACAGACAGAACAGTGGCCTGTCCGCCGCTGGATCGAAGTCGTCGTGGTCGCGGCCGGCAACGCCGCGTGCTTGGCTTGGATCCCGCTCCTGGACAGATCGCCCGTGTCGCCCGGCATGGCTCGCGCACTTTACCATCCTGCTCGAGCGCGTCGCGCGCGTCAGGGGCGGCTGGATTCCCCTGTCACCGATCCACCTCCTCCACCTCCTCTGTCCAGCGAGCAGCGAGCACAATGAGCAGACGATCCACATCCCCTGTCGAGCGAGAACACGGTGTTAGCTTAATGGGCTTGCATAACCGGCCCTGTTTACCACAGGGCTTGGATTCGGCCTCTGGAATAGCAGCCCATAGGACAGCTGGGCCAGTTGCGGTTATACTGTCCTTAATAAGCCGACTGTTAGAATGTGTCTTATATTTACACTATGTTGTGTCATTTTGTCCTGCACTTTCCATATCGTGCCATATATCCCACACGCCGAGTGTAATACTCATCCTACCCCTATAAGCCGAGTGTAACACATGGCTTATATTGTCCAATAGGTTCTTTTTTTTCTTACTAAAGCATCCCAGGAATCAGCAACATATATATAGACGGATATATTCCAGGACATATACATACCGGCACATATTTCATATCCATTCAAGCACATATAGACATATAACAAGCACATACCTCATATCCATACAAGCACATATAGACATATAACAAGCACATACCTCATATCCATACAAGCACCTATCTCATATCCTTATATAGCAGATATCAAAATAGAGATTCATACAAGAACATATAGATGGTCCATTAAAGCAACAAGTCATCAGTAACAAGCATAGAAACAAGCATAAGTGATATAGAGAGTTCATGACCAACAAGCCTAGAAATAAGCATAAGTCACATAAGGAGCTCATGACCAACGAGCACCATACACTCCAAGAGCATCGGCAACACTTATCGTCCTCATAGTATCCCTACATTTCCAGAGCATCTGCAAATATTTTGTTGTTAGCATTGTAGCAAGAATTTCGTCGGATAACAATACTGGCTATGTATTATGGAAAAGAACTAACATTCGCCCCAATGTACTAACCTTGCCCATGATAACAGAAACACCACTATGATGATGAACCGATGAATATTAGCAGGTTCATCATCCCACTCAACTCGGTTTGACCTGCACCCATGCCTACTTCAACATTGCTCTTCTTTTTTAGCATGAACTTGGAGTAATCCTCTGCGTCCTCCATAGTCTTAAACCCTTTATGGCAGTTTTTCTCGGAACCGTCCACTTGTTCATGACACATGAACCATAGACTCCTGGATACCTCCCACAGTACACCACATAACACGTTTTCATCTATTAACATGGACCATAAGAAACATAAGGTAATGATTCATATACCCCAAAGCATCACAAGTTTTACTCCGACTCGACATCACCGGCTAGATTCACTACATCGACATCAAAATTATCTAGCTAGACTGCTTCAAGAATAGAGCTCTACTCCGAGTCATAGTCGATGAATCCGGTCATCGTGAAGTCAGAACAGGTGGGGATCCCCCTAGTGGAGCAGCCATCATCGTCGACACTGGCGATAGGCGGACTCAACGGCATTTCGTCATCGCTCTCGTCCGGCGGCGCTTCTTTCTTGCCGAGCTCGTCGAAAGATTGATGTTACTCAGCACAGACGCTGACCATCGTCTGGCAAATGACCTCGGCCTTCCGCTCGTCCTTGAAGGACTCAAAGATTGCATGGCTCTCAGCGAGGAGCTATAGGTTTGCCTTAATGAGTGCGGTCAAGTAGTCCTCGTTGGTGCGCTTGGTCATGACTTGCGTCGTGCGGTCTGCCTCCTCCTAAGCCGGGGAGTCGATACTAAAGGGAGCGGCGTGTTCAGGTGGCGCCATGAACTAGAGGTCTGTGCTAACACCTAACACCTCACTAACAATAAATGTGTCACAAAGGAAATATAACCTAAGTTTCGAACAACAAAGAATAATTTCTTTTATTCGATTGGCATACCTCTCATACAGAATAGTCATATAGTTCGGGTGGACAATATTCGTTGATGAAAACCAAATAGAAAATAATAGTCCTTCGTGTCTCACACCTAACCAGTGAACTAGAAGGCTCATTTATCCGCCATGTGGGTTCACTTTCAATCCTTCAACAGAACTCATCTCTCAAGTGGTTGTATATATATGGGCCCACCCTCACCAATATTTTGACCTCCGATGATGGTCGATCCGTTGACCTCCTCCTACATTACGAAGGTTGCATAAGAGGAGGCCAAGTGAATCGATCCCCTAAGACAACAGTCATGATCCTTCCTCCGGGAACATCTCTTAAAAAGGGAGCCTCATCAGATTGAAAGTCAACAGGCAAATCAAATAATGATAGTGTCCAGTGTCCCCTAAATCCCCAAACCCTATCAAACACTCAAAGACACATGCATGACTTGACACCATGCGCCTTCAACTTAGAAGCTAGCTTATTCGGCATGCGCATTGACTTTCAGTCCATTGAGGGGGCTCTTTTTAACAACACTCATATCTCATGTGGTTTTATATATGGTGGGAACTCCCTCACTAGTATTTCGACTGTCGAAGATGGTCGATTCGCCCGCCCCATCCTGCGCTACTGAGCTCTCACGGGAGGAGGCGAGATCCTTCATCGTGGAGCTAGAGCTCACCTCAGTGGGATGTGGGAGGTCGTCTGACGTCTAGTTTGGCTGGCATCGGGGTTGACGGCAATGGCCGGTGTCGAGGTGTTGGAGCCCGCGGCGGCGGCAACGGTCGGCGAGATGGAGGTGCTGGCAGCAGCACTGCTGCATATCGGTGCCGACGGCGAGCTTGGGCTGGCGCGATAGGGTTGGGGAAGAGGAGGGCGGCGAGGTGCGGCGTGGTTGAGGTGCAGTTAGGTTGTGTTGTGCGTAATAAAAGGGAGTGTGGGCGGGACGATATCCAAAGGCCATGGGCTACTCGGCTTATGAGGGAGACAATAAGGGTTTGCCATCTAAAAGAGAAATATGATACATTGTAAGGCGAGTACAACTCAGAGGGTAGTCGGCAAACAAGGCCACCGTCACGGAGCCGTCAAGTTTGGTCGACACGGACACGCATTCACGTCTTTGCCGAGTTTATTTTGCTTTCTTCGACGACGACCTCCTATATGTCATGTGTATTTGCCACTGTACTCGGCATACACCTGGCTCTCTGTTATTGACAAGTACTATATCTTTTCCCTGAGACTCAGCATATAGCCTATATGTGGAGTGCCCGAAAATTACACTCAACATATTGATGGCATACTAGGCAAAGTGTGTTTTTCCTATAGGGTGATAGATGCAAAAGTGTGCTGCTTAGGGCATCTCCAGTCGTTGGCTCCCCCAGGACGCATAAAAATCGCCCCCTGAGGGCGAGCCGGCGATACAATCGGCACTGGGGGCGGTTTTGCGCCCAGTTGTCGCCCCCAGCTCGCCCCAGGCGCCGAAATTGGCCCACTTTGCAGCCAAATTTCGGCGAATAAAGGGCCCATATGGGCGAGAATAGGCCCATATTCAGCGTGGTTTCGCCGTGTCTCGGCGTTCAATTATCAACACAATTATTACTTATCACATATTTCATCACAGAAAAATCAAATACTTTAACAAAATAGTACAACAACAAATAGTTCAATACAAATTATATGCTGGTGGACTCGGCCATGCGCCCATAGTCGCCGAGTGAATCACTGGGAGCTCCATATGCAAGCATCCTCATCGCTGTCGTGCACTTCTGGATGGAGGTGAATCCAAGAGCGCCAGTGCAATCCATCTTGCACTTGAAGTAGTTGTCGAACTCCCGGATGGAATTCACAATCCTGAGGAAGAGCTTTCGGCTCATCCGATAACGGCGCCGAAATGTTTTCTCGCCATGAAGTGGAGCATCAGCGAAGTAGTCGGAGTAGAGCATGCAGTAGCCTTCGAGACGATGCCGGTTCTTTGCTTTCACCCGCCCCGGCGCCGAGCCACCTCGCCGCGGCTTTTCATTGCTCGCCAGCAGCTGGGTGAGGGCGGCGAGCACCATGAGATGCTCTTCTTCCTGGACGTCGGCCGCGGCTTCCTCCTCCAGCAGCGCGGCGAGCTCTTCCTCGTCATCCGAGTCCATCGCGGAGACAGGCAAAACGCCGAACACCTTGCGCTCGGTGGGCATGTACCCGCCGCTAAACCGCGCCTCCGCGGCCGGAAACGGCGGCCGGAAACGCCCAGCTGCTGTGGGAGGGGCTGCCGCGGCGAAGCGCTGCTATTTTCCGGCGGGGAATGGCTATCTAGCGGAGTAGGGCGGCGGCCGTCGCCGGGATATAGCTAGTGGTGGCCGAGGGCGCGGGGGGTGCGAGGCGAGTCGGGGGAAGAAAACCTTGACTTTTCCCTCTCGGTGTGGGCCAGGCGTGCTTTTCCCTAGCGCCGGAGCCCCCAACTGCTCCCCAGCGTGCCGGGTTCGGCCTGTGACCACCGGGCGGAAAAAAGGTCCGAACCGACGATTTTCGGCGTCCTGTGGGCGCGACTGGGCCATTTTTTCGGCGCCGGCGCCGAAAAAGTGGCCTGGGGGGGCCTGTTGGGGGCGCGGCTGGAGATGCTCTTAGATGCAGAAGTTGAAGAGCACACTGGCGGGCGGTTTGGAGTTTGACGCGTGCGATCATAATCGGCCGGCCGGGACTCGCGGGATGCAGGGATGCACCGGCCATGCCAGATTCACGGGCTACGGTGCTCACTCGAAATGGCGAGACCAATTACGGTGCTACTCCCCTCAACAACAAAACAAATGGTGCTACTCCTAGGTGGTGAGCGTAGCGGGACGATGAACTGCGCTACTTGGTTGGCGTTCTTGGCACGCAAGTCGCGAGCCGGTCCTCTATAAATGCCCAACGGACGTCCCCGCAAACAGAAAAAAACCTCCAAGCTCCAACCGACGGGAAGGACGCGAACGAAGCCGGCCGGCAGTCTCGGCGACGCCCTCCACGCCCGCCCGCCCGCCAGATCTGCGCGGCCAGCGAGCCACTCCCGGCGCGGCAATCCCGCGGCCGGCGCGCCTCTCCCGGCCAGCCCGCGGCCGGCGCTCCTCTCCGAGCCCTCGTCTCCCCTGAGGTGCCCCCCTCCTCCCTCCTCCCCCCTCCCTCCGCCATATCCCCTCTGTTCCAACCAACACCGGCGCGGCGGGGCGGGATGGAATGGAACCCTAACCCATCGCCGCCGGGGTCGACCGTGTTCTTGCTTCGTCGGTGGCGGCCGAGCGCTCGATTGCGAGACTATTTCCGATCGAGAGTTGGGGACGGGTTAGGGTAGAGCTGGCTGGGTCGCGACCCCGACGCCGCCGGACTTGCCTGCCGGCGGCCGGTCGTCGAGCTGTACGTACGCTGCTACATACGCGTATCTCGATTCTCGAGGGGCAGCCAGTTGCGTGTGGCTTCATGGCTTCATGTTCAGGCCGGGGGCGGGGGGGAGGCTCCTCCTTTTACGATTCAGTTCGGTTCTTTGATTCTTGATTGCTTCATTTGTTTTCGTTCATATCCGACGCAATTTTATTTGAGATTTGTGGTTAAGCCGATTGTTCCTGCTTAACTGCACGCTGCAGGAGAACAATGGTGGCGCCCCAGCTTGGGGCAGTGGTCAAGGCTGCCGTTCTTCGGGCCGGCAGGGGCGCATGGGTCCGGCTTCGCGTCAGGATCCGCGATCTGGCCCACTACAAGCGGGAGATCATTGTAGCAATTCGCCGAGCTATCAAGGGCCGACCGAAGCCGACGGCGGAAGATGTAGCTGTGTTCCCGGCCCCGGAGCCAGAGCCGCTGATCTTCGTCGACATGGCTGATCGGGAGCCAGCGCTGGGACCGGTTTTGAGCTGCGGCCCGCCCCCTGGCGCCAACCCGAGCCCAGACACCTTCAAGACCGACGTTGCGACGCTGCCCCCGCGAGCTCCGTCGGCCAGCGGAAAGAAGCTCAAGACCGCCGCGCTGCTGGGTATGGCAGCCGGCCTCCTGTACCTCGCTGCCCTCCTCCGCGCCAAGTGGCGGGCTGAGAGGAGGAGCAGGCGCCGCCGCGACCTCTATCTACAGGGTGGATGGCGTGTCGTCGCCAATGACGCCGGGCAACCACCGGCGCCCAACGCCCAGTAGGTCGCCGAACTCCCATGGCGCCGCCGCGCCGTCATGTGTCATATGAACTCGTTACCTGATACTCCCATGGCGCTGTAACCGTTTTCACTCCGTGAACTACCCTAGACTAGCTAGTAGAAGTGTAGAACAGAAGATCTAGAGACCGGTGCAGCTTGACTGCGTAACCAGCTTGCGTTTTGAAAAACTGGTTACTCTTTCTGCGATATTTGTTGGTTCGATTGCAGCGGCAGCTGCCTATTCTTTACCTTAGTATGATGATTAGTAAGCAATTTTGACTATGTTTCCTGCTCATTCGAAGCATCAGCTGTCTTTCTTTTAATTCTCAATTTTTGCAGTTTTTCCATTATTTTGAAACAATCAACAACCTCAAAGCGCAAACTGCCTTTGCAGTTTGCATGTAGCGCTTCACATCAGACATTGATTAACTAGAACTAGGAAACATGCAACGGGAGAGAAAAAAATGTCTGTAGCCGCACGGGAAAATAACATGTTTGGGATCCTTGTACCCACCAACATGCATGTTTCTGGAAATACTTTTTTTTTCTGGCAGTAAATGTTTGTCGAGCTCCCAGTGTCACGTGCTCGGCAATCATTTCCGCACACACATATTTTCCTAGCAGTTAATGTTTGCTGAGCTCCCTTTGTCCGGCACTCGGCATAGTTGCTTAGGCTGGTTGTATTGGGGAGTATCATATACTAGAATCATGCATATGATACTAGTGTATGATACTATTTCCCTAATGCATAGTATCATATATTAGTACTATAATATAGTATTTTATTTATTGTCATGCGTGACACAAAGTAGCACAACATCTATTATAATACGGTATCATGATATGATACTTCACCCTCTTTTTTCTTCATGACACCTCATCAAAATTGCCTAGTTGGCACGTATGATACTAGCTATGATACTAACATTACGACCAGCCTTAGGTCTACTTAGATCTTGCCACGTGTCCTGCATTGCCGAGTGTCTCAGTTCTCGGGATAGAGCTGGCGTTGCTAGCGCGCGGTGCCTAGGTTCCGCCTCTGCGGAGATCTACACTCGGCAAAGTCTGACATCGCCAACTGCACAAATCGGCAAAAGGTAATAGCATAACACTCTCATCGCCAACTGCAGATTATGTTCTAAGTCCCTACAATTTACAAACAACACATCACATATATATAGTTAGACATCTATATAGCGTACACTCACATGACATACGAAGTAAACTCATAGCAACAAGTTCACAACATAGTCCGTCTAAACGCACAGAGAACAGAAGGTACACATATAGAAGGAGGACGAGTATGCACACATCACGATGATCCTGGAGGAGGAGGACGACGACGAGGGATGCGTGGCATGTTCGCGAGCATTTCCCAAAACACCTACAGGAGGAGGATGAGGGTTGACAAATAAACATTGTTCCAAGTTGATCAATCAGTTAATATGGATTGTCGTCAATATGGAAAGTACTAACCTGGAACTCGGGCACGAGCTTCTCTCTTTCCTCCTTTTTGACCATCATTGCTTCTTTCGTTCAGCCGTGAGCTTATCTCTAGCCGCACCAAGGTACGAGCACCCCCCCCCCCCGGTATCAACTTGAGGTTTCATAGAAAGATTAATCATAAGGGATGAGCTAGGGTTTATAGATGAGATGTTGTTGGTGAAGATGTTGATGTAGATGGGTCTACCATGATGGGAGGAGCGTTGGTGATGATGATGGCTTCGATTGCCACCTCTCAGAGGAAATTATCTCCGGCGAAATTGCTCCACCAAAGACCAAAAGTGCTCTTGCCCTGGTCCCACCTCGAGACGGCGGTGGCTCATCTCAAATTCTTCTCTTATTTTTTTCCTAGGGCAAATGGCTTCATATACGGGGAAATGATCGAAAATGCTCTGTGGGCCCCACAAGCCACTAGGCGCTCCCCCCTACTTGTGGACCCATAGAGGGTCTTCTCTGATACTTCTTTCTTTTGGTACTAGGGCAAATGGCTTCATATACAGGAAAATGGTCGGCAATGGGACTCTGTGGGCCCCACAAGCCACTAGGCGCGGCCCCTGCTTGTGGACCAACATAGGGTCTTCTCTGATACTTCTTTCTTTCAGTATATTTTATATATTCCAAAATAAATCGCCATAGATTTTCACGTCATTTTGAGTTTGAGAGAATTTCTATCCTTGATGTAGCTTTTTCCGGTCAGAATTCCAGCTGCCGATAATCTCCCTCTTTTGATGAACCTTGCATTTTAAGAAGAAAATACATTAGAATTGCATCATAATATGTAATATAACTTCAAAACAGTATAAATAAAAGTAAAAAACATGAAGCAAAATGGACATATCAATGCTTGTCTTCATCTCTGAAACCTTGACATTTTTGTGAAGCAAACAAATGGAGAGGGAGATGCTCACCGAAGATTGGAGCACGGTGCGTCGTTGACCGCCTACGTCTTCATCGCTGTCACTTGCCTTCATCTCCGAAAGCCTGACATTTTGGTGAAATAAATGAATCGCAACAAAGTTGGCCATGGGAGCAAGACGGGAGGTCTAGATGTATGGCAATAAGAGGGGGAGGTCTAGAAGAATACCTCAGCATAAAAAAATGGCCGAAATCGTCGGTAAAGCGGGGTCCATCAATGGCGGCGGCCGCGGCGAGAAGGAAAGGGGATCAAGAGAGAGAGAGTCGAGTCATTTTTTAGGGGTAAGAGAGAGTGTCGAGTGGGGAGACGAGCCTATGCCCCCCTAGGTTTTACCCGGATGGTTTTACTAATATAATTAAAGACCTTAAAACAATAAAAGGACAGAAACTAATTAATAAAAAAGGTTAAAACGATAAAAAAGAAAGAAAATAATAAAAACTCAAACTTATAAATAGATTCAAAATAATAAAAGACTTCAAAACAATGAAAATACTCAAAATAATAATAAATATAAATATTAAAAATTATAGAATGAATCGAAATTATAAAGATTCGAAATAATATATAAATAACTCAAAATGATAAAAGATGCAGAGTTATAAAAGATTCTAAATAATAAAAGACTTTAAAACAATAAAAAGACTCAAAATAATAAAAAAATAAAGATGCAAAATTATAAAGATTCGAGATAATAAATAAAAGACTCAAAACTACAAAAGACTGAAATTAGTGGGATATTATAAATTCATACGCCAACATTAAACAAATTATCTATGATGTAGGCAGAAATACAATGCCAACATTAGCTTTTGCCTGGTCGGTACAGATTGGCCCACAAAGCGCTTTAGGAAAAAGCAACGCTAGTACTAACTCTGTAAAAGTGACGTACCTAATATGTCAATGCCACCACTATTTGAAAAAAAATAGTGCTAATGTTGATAGGAAATGGTGCGCCACCAATAAAAGTTGTGGCTAGCCATTTCTTCACTAGTGGATCGAAGGACGCTAAAAGAGCATCTCCAGGGCCTACAAGGATACCCAGGTGTGAGCATAAAACGCTAAGTACCTAGATCTCTCCGGCTTGATTGTAAGCTTGGGGAGATCCTAGCCTACTTTGTATCTTTACTTTTACGCATTTATTTTCAACAAGCCGAGATTAGCTCGTAGATTTTATTTCAATAAGGTTGAACTATCATTTTCCTCTTTGAGCAAGGAATTATTTTTTCCAATGAGTATTCAGATGTATTGATGTGTGGTACCATTATCACTTCGAGAGAACGTACAGGATGACAATCATGATCTAAGTAGTAGGACATAATCTCTATGCGATGATCATAAGTATTTCACATTGCTATTGCAGAATTCTTAATGGAGATGAATAACTTTATATGCTAGTTCATTAATGGTTCAACTGATAAAGATGCAAGTAATCTGACAAAAGCATTGGACGTTTAATGATTATACCTCTTGTATCCCCAAGGTTATGATCCATGTTAACATACTAAAGCCTCTCTGTGGCTCATTCTCCATGATCCTGGATACCTGCACAGATGAAGAACGAGAATGAGAGAAGAGACAACTACGAAACAATTTTATGCTGCACATACGGGACATTAATTCAAAATACTTCTATTGATCCCTACAACAAACACATCGTGTTGAAAGGCCATTGCCTCAGCGCATGACCTTGTTGAACTACTCACACATGGACATCAGAATACACGAAGAACTCATTGAAGAATACATCATGAAGATAGATAGATAGATAATATGTCTTACAATGAATCATGTTTGTGATACACGATTACAAGTATGACTATATTGCTGAGAACTAGGGTAATGATGAAGGTCATTGCTATGGATATGGGAAATGGCGGCGGCTAGGGTTGGTGGAGATGGCTATGGTGAAGATGACGATGACTAGCTTGTTATGTGATGTTTTCTTGCTCATTTGGCATCAACCCCTTTATAAAGGTTGTTCAGGTGGACGAGCTGCCTCGGTTGCCATGTACAACCGTCCATACGAGCGGGTGTGGCCGTATGTGTTGGGGAACGTAGTAATTTCAAAAATTTCCTATGCACACACAAGATCATGGTGATGCATAGCAACGAGGGGGGAGAGTGTGTCCACGTACCCTCGTAGACTGAAAACAGAAGCGTTGCCACAACGCGGTTGATGTAGTCGTACGTCTTCACGATCCGACCGGTCCAAGTACCGAACGCATGGCACCTCCGAGTTCAACACACATTCAGCTCGATGACGTCCCACGAACTCCGATCCAGCAGAGCTTCACCGGAAAGTTCCGTCAGCACGACGACGTGATGACGGTGATGATGTTGCTACCAACGAAGGGCTTCACCTAAGCACCGCTACGATATGACCGAGGTGGAATATGGTGGAGGGGGCACCGCACACGGCTGTGAGAGATCAACAGATCAACTTGTGTGTTTTGGGGTGCCCCCTGCCCCCTTATATAAAGGAGCAAGAGAGGAGGAGGCCGGCCCTAGGAGGGGCGTGCCAAGGGAGTAGGATTCCTACTCCTAGTAGGAGTAGGTTTCCTCCTTTCCTAGTCCAACTAGGAGAAGGGGGGAAAGGAGGGGAGTGGAGAAGGAAGGGAGAGGGGGGCCGCGCCTCAAACCCCTTGTCCAATTTGGACTGGGCTTGGGAGGGGCGCGCGCCACCTCCTGGCTGCTGCCTCTCCTTACCACTAAGGCCCATTAAGGCCCAATACTACTTCTCCGTATTCCCGTAACTCCCCGGTACTCCGAAAAATACCCGAATCACTCGGAACCTTTCCAATGTCCGAATATAGTCATCCAATATATCGATCTCTACGTCTTGACCATTTCGAGACTCCTCGTCATGTCCCCGATCTCATCCGGGACTCCGGACTACCTTTGTTACATCAAATCACATAACTCATAATACAAATCGTCACCGAAACTTTAAGCGTGCGGACCCTACGGGTTTGAGAACTATGTAGACATGACCGAGACATGTCTCCGGTCAATAACCAATAGCGGAACCTGGATGCTCATATTGGCTCCTACATATTCTACGAAGATCTTTATCGGTCAAACCGCATAACAACATACGTTGTTCCCTTTGGCATCGGTATGTTACTTGCCTGAGATTCGATCGTCGGTATCTCTATACCTAGTTCAATCTCGTTACCAGCAAGTCTCTTTACTCGTTCCGTAATACATCATCCCGCAACTAACTCATTAGTTGCAATGCTTGCAAGGCTTATAGTGATGTGCATTACTGAGTGGGCCCAGAGATACCTCTCCGACAATCGGAGTGACAAATCCTAATCTCGAAATACGCCAACCCAACAAGTACCTTTGGAGACACCTGTAGAGCACCTTTATAATCACCCAGTTACGTTGTGATGTTTGGTGGCACACAAATTGTTCCTCCGGTAAACGGGAGTTGCATAATCTCATAGTCATAGGAACATGTATAAGTCATGAAGAAAGCAATAGCAACAAACTAAACGATCAAGTGCTAAGATAACGAATGGGTCAAGTCAATCACATTATTCTCCTAATGATGTGATCCCGTTAATCAAATGACAACTCATGTCTATGGTTAGGAAACATAACCATCTTTGATCAACGAGCTAGTCAAGTAGAGGCATACTAGTGACACTCTATTTGTCTATGTATTCACACATGTATTATGTTTCCGGTTAATACAATTCTAGCATGAATAATAAACATTTATCATGATATAAGGAAATAAATAATAACTTTATTATTGCCTCTAGGGCATATTTCCTTCAGTCCCCCACTTGCACTAGAGTCAATAATCTAGTTCACATCGCCATGTGATTTAACATCAATAGTTCACATCATCATGTGACCAACACCCAAAGGGTTTACTAGAGTCAATAATCTAGTTCACATCGTTATGTGATTAATACCCAAAGAGTACTCAAGGTGTGATCATGTTTTGCTTGTGAGGGAAGTTTAGTCAACGGGTCTGCCATATTCTGATCTGTATGTATTTTGCAAATTTCTATGACAACAATGCTCTGCATGGAGCTACTCTAGCTAATTGCTCCCACTTTCAATATGTATCCAGATTGAGACTTTGAGTCATCTGGATCAGTGTCAAAACTTGCATCGACGTAACCCTTTACGACGAACCTTTTGTCACCTCCATAATCGAGAAACATATCCTTATTCCACTAAGGATAATTTTGACCAATGTCCAGTGATCTACTCCTAGATCACTATTGTACTCCCTTGCCAAACTCAGGGCAGGGTATACAATAGGTCTGGTACACAGCATGGCATACTTTATAGAACCTATGGCTGAGGCACAGGGAATGACTTTCATTCTCTCTCTATCTTCTGCCGTCGTCGGTTTTTGATCTTACTCAACTTCACACCTTGTAACACAGGCAAGAACTCCTTCTTTGACTATTCCATTTTGAACTACTTCAAAATCTTGTCAAGGTATGTACTCATTGAAAAACTTATCAATCATCTTGATCTATCTCTATAAATCTTGATGCTCAATATGTAAGCAGTTTCACCGAGGTCTTTCTTTGAAAAACTCCTTTCAAACATTCCTTTATGCTTTGCAGAATAATTCTATATTATCTCCGATCAACAATATGTCATTCACATATACTTATCAGAAATATTGTAGTGCTCCCACTCACTTTCTTGTAAATACAGGCTTCACCGCAAGTCTGTATAAAACTATATGCTTTGATCAACTTATCAAAGCGTATATTCCAACTCCGAGATGCTTGCACCAGTCCATAGATGGATCGCTGGAGCTTGCATATTTTGTTAGTACCTTTAGGATTGACAAAACCTTCTGGTTGCATCATATACAACTCTTATTTAATAAATCCATTAAGGAATGCAGTTTTGTTTATCCATTTGCCAGATTTCATAAAATGTGGCAATTGCTAACATGATTCGGACAGACTTAAGCATAGATACGAGTGAGAAACTCTCATCGTAGTCAACACCTTGAACTTGTCGAAAACCTTTTTGCGACAATTCTAGCTTTGTAGATAGTAACACTACTATCAGTGTCTGTCTTCCTCTTGAAGATCCATTTAATCTCAATGGCTCGCCGATTATTGGGCAAGTCAATCAAAGTCCATACTTTGTTCTCATACATGGATCTCATCTCAGATTTCATGGCCTCAAGCCATTTCGCGGAATCTGGGCTCATCATCGCTTCCTCATAGTTCGTAGGCTCGTCATGGTCAAGTAACATGACCTCCAGAACAGGATTACCGTACCACTCTGGTGCGGATCTCACTCTGGTTTACCTACTATGTTTCGGTAGTAACTTGATCTAAAGTTACATGATCTTCATCATTAGCTTCCTCACTAATTGGTGTAGTAGTCACAGGAACAGATTTCTGTGATGAACAATTTTACGATAAGGGAGCAGGTACAGTTACCTCATCAAGTTCTACTTTCCTCCCACTCACTTCTTTCGAGAGAAACTCCTTCTCTATAAAGGATCTATTCTTAGCAATGAATATCTTGCCTTCGGATCTGTGATAGAAGGTGTACCCAACATTTTCTTTTGGGTATCCTATGAAGACGCACTTCTCCGATTTGGGTTTGAGCTTATCAGGTAGAAACTTTTTCACATAAGCATTGCAACCTCAAACTTTAAGAAACGACAGCTTAGGTTTCTTGCCAAACCATAGTTCATACGGTGTCGTCTCAACGGATTTAGATGGTGCCCTATTTAACGTGAATGTAGCTGTCTCTAATGCATAACCCCAAAACGATAGTGGTAGATCAGTAAGAGACATCATAGATCGCACCATATCTAATAAAGTACGGTTACGACGTTCAGACACACCATTACACTGTGGTGTTCCAGGTGGCGTGAGTAGTGAAACTATTTCACATTGTTTTAACTGAAGGCAAAAATCGTAACTCAAACATTTTACTTCTGCGATCATATCATACAAACTTTTATTTTTGTTACGATGATTTTCCACTTCACTCTGAAATTCTTTGAACTTTTCAAATGTTTCAGACTTGTGTTTCATCAAGTAGATATACTCATATCTGCTCAAATCATCTATGAAGATCAGAAAATAATGATACCTGCCGCGAGCCTCAAAATTCATCGGACCACATACATCAGTATGTATGATTTCCAACAAATCTGTTGCTCGCTCCATTATTCCGGAGAACGGAGTCTTAGTCATCTTTGCCCATGAGGCATGGTTCGCAAGCATCAACTGATTCATAATCAAGTGATTCCAAAAGCCCATCAGCATGGATTTTCTTCATGTGCTTTACACCAATATGACCTAAACGGCAGTGCCAGAAATAAGTTGCACCATCATTATTAACTTTGCATCTTTTGGCTTCAATATTATGAAAATGTGTATCACCACGATCGAGATCCAACAAACCATTTTCATTGGGTGTATGACCATAGAAGGTTTTATTCATGTAAACAGAACAACAATTATTCTCTAACTTACATGAATAACCATATTGCAATAAACATGATCCAATCATATTTATGCTCAACGCAAACACTAAATAAGATTTATTTTAGGTTTAACACTAATCCCGAAAGTATAGGGGGTGTGCGATGATGATCATATCAATCTTGGAACCATTTCCAATACACATCGTCACTTCACCCTTAACTAGTCTCTGTTCATTCTGCAACTCCCGTTTCGAGTTACTATTCTTAGCAACTGAACTAGTATAAAATAATGAGGGGTTGCTATAAACATTAGTAAAGTAGACATCAATAACATGTATATCAAATATACCTATGTTCACTTTGCTATCCTTCTTATCCGCCAATTACTTGGGGTAGTTCCGCTTCCAATGACCAGTCCCTTTGCAGTAGAAGCACTCAGTTTCAGGCTTAGGTCCAGACTTGGGTTTTTTCACTTGAGCAGCAACTTGTTTGCCGTTCTTCTTGAAGTTCCCCTTTCTTCCTTTTGTCCCTTTACTTGAAACTAGTGGTTTTATTTACCATCAACACCTGATGCTTTTCTTGATTTCTACCTTCATCGATTCCAGCATCGCGAAGAGCTTGGGAATCGTTTCCGTTATCCCTTGCATATTATAGTTCATCACGAAGTTCTACTAACTTGGTGATGGTGACTAGAGAATTCTGTCAATCACTATTTTATTTGGAAGATTAACTCCCACTTGATTCAAGCGATTGTAGTACCCAGACAATCTGAGCACATGCTCACTGCTTGAGCTATTCTCCTCCATCTTTTAGCTATAGAACTTGTTGGAGACTTCATATCTCTCAACTCGGGTATTTACTTGAAATATTAACTTCAACTACTGGAACATCTCATTTGGTCCATGACATTCAAAACATCTTTGAAGTCCCGATTCTAAGGCATTTAAGCATGGTGCGCTAAACTATCAAGTAGTCATCATATTGAGCTAGCCAAACATTCATAACATCTGCATCTGCTCCTGCAATAGGTTTGTCACCAAGCGGTGCATCAAGAACATAATTCTTTTGTGCAGCAATGAGGATAAACCTCAGATCACGAATCCAATCTGCATCCTGGCTACTAACATCTTTTAACTTAGTTTTCTCTAGGAACATATCAAAAATAAAATAGGGGAGCTAAACGCGAGCTTTTGATCTACAACATAGATATGCTAATACTACCAGGACTAAGTTCATGATAAATTTAAGTTCAATTAATCATATTACTTAAGAACTCCCACTTAGATAGACATCCCTCTAATCCTCTAACTGATCGCGTGATCCATATCAACTAAACCATGTCCGATCATCACGTGAGATGGAGTAGTTTCATTGGTGAACATCACTATGTTGATCATATCTACTATATGACTCACACTCGACCTTTCGGTCTCCGTGTTCCGAGGCCATATCTGTTATATGCTAGGCTCGTCAAGTTTAACCTGAGTATTCGGCGTGTGCAACTGTTTTGCACCCGTTGTATTTGAACGTAGAGCCTATCACACCCGATCATCACGTGGTGTCTCAACACGAAGAACTTTCGCAACGGTGCATACTCAGGGAGAACACCTATACCTTGATAATTAGTGATAGATCATCTTATAAAGCTACCGTCGAACTAAGCAAAATAAGATGTATAAAAGATAAACATCACATGTAATCAAAATATGTGACATGATATGGCTATCATCATCTTGTGCCTTTGATCTCCATCTCCAAAGCATCGTCATGATTTCCATCGTCACTGGCATGACACCATGATCTCCATCATCTTGAACTATATCAATGTGTCGTGACATGGTCATCTTGCCAACTATTTGTAACGCCCCGGATATAACTTTCCCAATTTGTACTCCAACTCTTGCCGTTTCCGACATTAAGTTATTTTATTTTCTCAGGTTCGGGTTTTTGTCTCCGTGTGTTGTTATCGTTGTCATGCATCTCATATCATGTCATCATGTGCATTGCGCCCTGTAGGGGGTGATCGGGACCATGTCGCTTGTTGGGTTATCTTTCATTTTGGCGCCATAGTCGGGCCATGAGTTTTGGATGATGTATGTTATTTATGTACCTGATTGACGTGGCGAGTGTAAGCCAACTATGTTATCCCTTTTCTTTATCTATATTACATGGGATGTTTGTGATGATTACCTGACTTGCGACATATGCCTTCAATGCGATTATGCCTCTAAGTCGTGCCTCGACACGTGGGAGATATAGTCGCATCGAGGGTGTTACAAGTTGGTAATCAGAGCCTTCCCCGACCTTAGGAGCCCCATTGCTTGATCGTTTTTAGCGGTCGAGTTGTGTCTAGAAAATTGTTTTGAGTCATTTAGGAATTATATATTGGAGAGTTTAGGAATTCTTTTTACTTCCCAGTCTCCTCATCGCTCTGGTAAGGCATCCTGACGTAGAGTTTTGACTCTTCTCTTCTCAAATTTCACTAAAAAAATTTTAGGATCACGCGGGTATCTTGGAATCGTTCCGATGGTTTTATGATGAGAACATTGTCTTGGTGCCTCCTGTCAGGGGTTTAGTGGAAGTGTCCCGGGGAGTTGAGCTCTGAGGTGTTGTCATCATAATTTTATTGTTGCAATTCTGGAATACCTGAGTTTAGTACGCCGACATCGAAAATCTCTTTTATGCAGTTCGTTGGTGAGATAACCTCGACGCCACCCAGTACTGGGGCGGGAGTTCGGGAGTATCACCATAACTTGTATAATGGATGCTTTTCGAAGGTCGAGGTATATGGTTTCCGAAGGTTTCTTGGTTATGTGTTGAAGGATGGATACAACTGGATGTAGGATTTGCTAGAATTGGGTGAGATATTATGCTTCCCCTGTATCCCCAACATCTGATTGCATAACCGGAAAGGTTCGGGAGTTTCATAGGTGGGAATTCTCGTAGCTCTAGTTCTTCTTCCACGGATATTGGTTTGAGATTGGGATTTCTTACCGATTATTCGTTCTTGATCGGTACCTTGTTGATTTATTTATCTACCTTCATTCAATGCGGCTCCGCAATTTATGGATATGTGACCACTTCAAGGGAAGTGCATTCGTTCATTTTGTTCGAGTGTGAAGACTTTATGTTGCAATTTTCACTCCGTTGGTTTCAGCTTCATTTATCTGTCTATGTGCTAACGGTGGTCAACCTCTTCAGGATGGCTCCCGCTAAGAGCACCAGTCAGAACCAGAATCAAGATTCGCCACCACCTCCACCTCCTCCGGAGGCATGGCAAGCTGTGATGGCCGCAACCAATGCAAACACACAGTTGATCATGCAAATTCTCCAAGAGCGCAATCAAGGCAGCCAAGGGAATCAAGGCAACAATCAGAATCATTTTTCTACACTGAACCAGTTCCTTGCTAATGGGCCAAAGACGTTCAGCAATTGTGTTGAGGCATCCGATGCTGACGATTGGCTTGTGGATCTGTGTAAGCATTTTGAGTGCAGCAACGTCAGGCCTGAAGATTTCGTCAAGTTCGCTTCCTTCCAACTCAAAGATCGAGCTGCAAAATGGTTCCAGCAGTACAAGGATTCCAGGGGTGGACTTCCGATCACTTGGGATGATTTCCGTCAAGATTTTCGAGCTCATCACATCCCTCAAAGTGTGGTTGAAAGTAAGCGTGAGGAATTCCGCAACTTGAAGCAAGGCTCTTTGTCTGTCCATGACTACAACAAGTTGTTCCAGAAGCTCGCCCGCTTTGCCAAGCAGGACGTACCTGATGAGAAGAGCATGATATACCAGTTCAGGGGTGGTCTCAGAGAAGAAATTCAGCTTGCTCTTGTCCTCTTCGAGCCGTTGAGATACGATGAGTTCTACAACATGGCACTGAAACAAGAGGCTGCTCAGTTGAGGTGTGATGCTTCCAAGAAGCGAGTCAGAGATGCTACTCCTTCTTCCTCTACTCAAGTCCAAGCAGCAGAAGTATTGGCTTCCTCCTCCTCCGTTCTGTCAGCCGTATCAGCAGAAGAGCAAAGGTGGCAGTGGTTCTTCCCACCCACCCAACCCTGGCTTTCAGAACAAGACTTCGTCTCCACCTCCAAGATCGAGTGCTCCGTACCACCGTCCGCTTTCCGAGGTCACGTGCAACAAATGCCAAGAAAAGGGTCACTATGCCAACAAGTGTTTCAACCAGAGGCGTCTTCCTCCTCCTCCTCCTGTCAGATCGGCAAGTACAGCTGTGGTCAAGCATAACCCCAAGCACGCCAAGGTCAATTTGATGAATGCAGCTCAGGCAGAGGACTCATCAGATGTGATATGGGTAACCTTCCTATTAATGATATTCCTGCAAAAGTTCTTTTTGACACTGGTGCATCGGATTGCTTCATTTCTAAACCTTTTGCATCAAAGTATGAGTGCGATTATCAGTATCTTCAAAGTTCCCTGCAAATCGTGTCACCGGGCAAGCAGATGACAGCTAATATCTGCGTTCCGGATGTTACTATCACTTTGGGTGACTACAAGTTTCTAGCTTCTCCTATTGTTTTGGGCGACTCGGATATTGATCTTATTCTCGGAATGGATTGGCTTTCTAAGCACAAGGCGCATCTTGATTTTGCTACAAGGCAGATTCAATTGACTCTTTCATCTGAGGATGTAATTGTCTTTGCCACTCGTGATGATACCATCCGTTTGTTTTCTCTCAATGAGAAGGGTGAACTGGATGCCATCTCGCAAATTCCAGTCGTTTGCGAATATCAAGACGTCTTTCCAGAAGAGCTCCCAGGAATGCCTCCGCACCGGACAGTTGAATTCGTCATTGATCTTGAGCCTGGCACGGAACCTGTGTGCAAACGTCCTTACAAGCTCGGACCTGAAGAGTTGAAGGAGCTGAAGAAGCAACTCGATGAGCAAGAGAGAATGGGTCTCATCCGGCCTAGTTCTTCACCATGGGGTTGTGGTGTTCTTTTTGTGAAGAAGAAGGATGGATCGGACCGACTTTGTGTTGATTACCGTCCATTGAACAAGAAGACCATCAAGAACAAATACCCACTTCCCAACATCAATGAGATGTTCGAACAACTTAAAGGTGCTCAAGTATTCTCCAAGCTTGATCTCCGTATGGGTTATCATCAGATTCGAATCCGTGAGAAAGATATTCCCAAGACGGCTTTCAGGACTAGCTTTGGTTCATATGAATACACTGTCATGTGTTTTGGCCTCGTCAACGCTCCTCTGACTTTCTCTCGCATGATGAACTTCATCTTCAACGCCTACACCAATGACTTTGTTTTGGTCTATCTCGACGACATTCTAGTTTTCTCGAAGAACAAGGAAGATCATGCCAAGAACTTTAGTTCGGTTCTCGATAAGCTCAGGGAACATCAGTTCTATGCCAAGTTCTCCAAGTGTGAATTTTGGCTCGATGAGGTTCTTTATCTTGGTCATATCATCTCTGCCAAGGGCATTGCCATGAATCCTGAGAAGGTGTCTGCAATTGTGAATTGGGAACCTCCTCAGAACTTGAAGCAACTCCGCAGTTTCCTCTGTCTCACAAGCTATTGCCGAAGATTCGTTGAAACTTTTCTAAGATTGCGAAAGCCTCTCTCAAATCTTCTTCAGAAGCACGTCAAGTACGTTTGGTTTCCGGAGTGTGATATTGCTTTCAACACTTTGAAAGAGAAATTGATCACTGCTCCAGTTCTGACTCCGCCTGATGAATCCAAGCCGTACGAGGTCTTTTGTGATGCCTCTCTCCAAGATCTTGGCGCAGTGTTGATGCAAGAGAAGAAAGTTGTTGCTTATACCTCTCGGCAGTTAAAGGCTAATGAGAAGAACTACCCCACTCATGATCTCGAGTTGGCGGCAGTTGTGCATGCTCTGTTGACTTGGAGGCATCTTCTATTGGGAAGAAAAGTGGACATTTTCACTAATCACAAGAGTCTCAAGTACATCTTCACTCAGCCTAATCTCAACCTCAGGCAAACTCGATGGGTCGAAATGATTCAAGAGTATAATCCGAGTATTGAGTATACTCCAGGCAAGGCCAATGTGATTGCTGACGCATTGAGCAGAAAGGCTTATTGCAACAGTCTGATTCTTAAGCCTTATCAACCCGAGCTTTGTGAAGCTTTCCGTAAACTTAATCTGCAAGTTGTTCCTCAAGGTTTCCTCGCCAACCTTCAAGTCTCTCCTACCTTGGAAGACCAGATTCGCCAAGCCTAGCTTCTTGATGCTATGGTGAAAAAGGTGAAGATTGGGATTGCCAAGAGCCAACCCAAGTACAAGTGCTACCGCCTTGATGACAAGGATACTCTCTTCTTCGAGGATCGAATTGTTGTGCCCAAAGGTGAACTTTGTGAAGTGATCATGAACGAGGCTCACAATTCTCTCCTCTCCATCCACCCTGGGAGTACGAAGACGTATCAGGACCTCAAGCAAGCTTATTGGTGGACTCGAATGAAGCGCGAGATCGCTCAATTCATGAATGAATGTGATGTCTGCAGAAGAGTGAAGGCAGAAAACCAAAGGCCAGCAGGTCTCCTCCAACCTCTTGCCATTCCAGAATGGAAGTTTAACCACATTGAAATGGACTTCGTGACTGGGTTTCCAAAGTCCAAGCGTGGCAATGATGCTATATTCGTTGTCATCGACAAGCTCACCAAAGTGGCTCACTTTCTGCCTATCAAAGAGTCGATCACTGCAGCTCAATTGGCGGAACTCTATACCTCTCGAATTGTCTCTCTGCACGGTATCCCTCAAGTGATATCTTCAGACCATGGCAGCATCTTTACCTCCAAGTTTTGGGATTCTTTTCAAAAGGCCATGGGCACGGACATCCTCTTCAGCACTGCTTTCCATCCACAAACAAGCGGTCAAGTCGAGCGTGTCAACCAGATTCTTGAAGATATGCTTAGGGCTTGTGTGATCTTCTTCGGCATGAAGTGGGAGGATTGTCTTACTTATGCTGAATTCTCCTACAACAACAGTTTTCAAGCAAGTTCGGGCAAGGCCCCATTTGAAATTCTGCATGGCAGGAAGTGCCGTACCCCTCTCAACTGGTCTGAAACCGGTGAACGTCAGCTTTTGGGCAATGACTTAATCACAGAGGCAGAAGAAATGTGCAAAGTCATTCGTGATAACCTCAAAGCAGCCCAATCCCGCCAGAAGAGCTACTATGATAGTAAGCACCGTGATTTGGCTTTCGAGATCGGAGATCATGTTTACCTCCGCGTCTCCCCTATGAAAGGTACTCGTCGCTTCGGTATTAAAGGGAAGCTTTCCCCTAGATACGTGGGACCTTTCAAGATTGTTAGCAAGAGAGGCGATCTCGCCTATCAACTCTTGCTTCCTTCAAACTTTGCAAATGTTCATGATGTGTTCCATGTCTCTCAGCTTCGGAACTACTTCAAGACTCCTCACCGCACAGTCAACTTCGAGGACATTGAGCTCCAAGAAAATCTCTCCTATCGTGAGCACCCAGTTGCTATTCTTGAAGAGACTGAACGCAAGACTCGCAACAAGTCAATCAAATTTCTCAAAGTCAAGTGGTCACACCATTCCGACCGTGAAGCTACCTGGGAACGTGAGGATCACCTCCGTTCTGAGTACCCGGCGTTCTTTCAGTCCTAGATCTCTGGACGAGATCCTTTCGTAGTGGTGGTGTGTTGTAACGCCCCGGATATAACTTTCCCAATTTGTACTCCAACTCTTGCCGTTTCCGGCATTAAGTTATTTTATTTTCTCGGGTTCGGGTTTTTGTCTCTGTGTGTTGTTATCGTTGTCATGCATCTCATATCATGTCATCATGTGCATTGCATTTGCATACGTGTTCATCTCATGCATTCGGGCATTTTCCCCGTTGTCTGTTTTGCATTCCGGCGCTTCGTTCTCCTCCGGTGGTCAATTCTACCTTTCTTTCGTGTGTGGGGATTAAACATTTCCGGATTGGTCCGAGACTTGCCAAGCGGCCTTGGTTTACTACCGGTAGACCGCCTGTCAAGTTTCGTATCATTTGGACTTCGTTTGATACTCCAACGGTTAACCGAGGGACCAAAAAGGCCTCATGTGTGTTGCACCCCAACACCCCTCCAATTTGGCCCAAAACCCACCAAACTCTGCTCCATCATCTAGATCATTCAATCACGATCGCGTGGCCGAAAACCGCACCTCATTTGGACTCTCCTAGCTCCCTCTACCTATAAATATGTGATCCCCTCCGAAATTCGCGGATCCCCCTCTCCGAAACCCTAGTTCTTCTCCACCGCATCGCAACGGACAAAAGCTCCACCGACGGACACGTCCGCCGCGCCCGTCCGCTGCCACGTGGCACTCCGTCATTGGCTCGCGCCGCCGCCCCACTTTGCCGCCTCCACCGCCAGCCCGACGCGGACCGTGGCCGGCCCGCCCGCGCCCGCACACGGGCCAGAGGAGCCCGACCGCGCCGCCTCGTCTCCTTGCCGCGCCGCCGCCTCCCGGCTCGCCTCGACGGCCGCCGCCACCGCCGACCCTGCTCCGGCCGCCGTCCGCCACTAGCCACCCGCCGGAGCCACCAGCGCCGCCCCGGACGCGACGCCTCCGTCGCCCGCGCCCGTCCTCAACCACTGCCGCCCCGACCATCTCCGTCCTCAACCGGCGCCGCCCCGGCCATCTCCGTCCTCGCCGGCGCCGCCCATCCCCGTCCTCAACGCCGGTGAACCATGTCCAGATCCAGATCCAAGTTTTAGGGTTGACCCCGTTTATTTTCTCTAAGTCCCTAAATTTTTCAGTCCATATGCCCATGTTCGAGGCCCCGTAACTTTGCATCTGTAGCTCCGATGTCAGGACCCCGACTCGATGTCACATCGATCTAGCCGGTAACACCTCATATCACTTTGCGGCCTCACGCACGGTATCCCCACGGGTGTCGCCTTACCCTTTGCCCGGGACCGTTTGCGCCTTTTGGCTCACGTATATGATAGTGTCGCTAGCATCCATATGATAAGGAGCCCGGGCTGACATGACTAGTCGTAAACCCAAAGTGGCACAGACTTACAGGGACAGGCATCCATGACCCAGCTTCAAACGTGTCGGTCATCAGCAAGTGGGTCCGGGCTATAGCACTGGGCTAGCAGGACTCCGGTAAACCGGGCTGTAGCGGGCTAACAGGACTCCGGTACTCAAAGCGTGACATTTCCCCGAAGGGACAGACACAGGAACGAAGAAGGACACATGCCGGCCAGCCTAAGTGTTCCAGAGCAGTAGCAAGCTACCATGGCTCAGCGGTAACACTAGGAGACATTTCCCGGTAAGAGAGGCTACTAAAGATAAACAACTAGATAGTAAGATCCCACACATACCAGGCATTTCAATAACATACACACAATATGCTCGATATGTGCAATACAACATGGCATCACAAAATGACTCTACGACTCAAGTAGTTTATTCAATAGGCTCCGAGGAGCGAGACATTACAAACATGGGTCTCATGACCCAACACTCAGAGCATACAAATCAAAGCACAAGCGGAAGCTATCATGTCTGAGTACAGACATCTATAAATGAAAAAGGCTGAGAAGCCTGACTATCTATCAGATCCTGCCGAGGGCACAAGATCGTAGCTGAGGTAACAAGCTAAACGTCGAAGTCCACGCGGAACTACTAGCGAGACCGAAGTCTCTCTGCAAAAACATAAAATAGGCAAACGTGAGTACAAATGTACCCAGCAAGACTTATATCAGAACTAACTACATATGCATCATTATCAACAAAGGGATGGTGGGGTTTAACTACAGCAAGCCAGCTTTGACTCGGTGGCTATCCTAAACTACGACTGCAATGTAACTCTTTTGAGGTGGCGCACACGAGTCCACATATTCACCATATCAATACACCGCTATGGATCCGCTCCCGTCTCCCTACGAGAACGCCATCCATAGCACTCACGCTTATCTTGCGCATTTTAAAGTATCCACTTTCACTTGTCTATGAACTGATATAAGCAACCCAGAAGTCCTTTACCGCGGACACGGCTATTCGAATAGATGATGATAACCCTGCAGGGGTGTACTTCTTCATACATGTTTCCACCACTTAGCGTCTGCACACGACATGTGCTCGGCAGACTTCAAGCGAAAGCCGACGTGGGTGTAGACCACGACCTACCTAAACACTCAAGTCTCTAGTCCAGGTTTATCGCCTATTCGGGTTCCATCCATGAGGAGATCCGGCCGGAGTTTCGCTCACAGCCCCAAACGATGTGAACAGGGTTCCCGAGATACCAAACGGGCATCCGGTACACCGTGCCACGTACCTACCGCATCACAGCCCACCCCTACGGTCAGCGCTGTCCACGGCCTCCAGTAAGCTACAAACACCAGAAACTACTTGCAACTCCTGGACAGAGGACGAGGGTGAATAAGAAGTCGAGCGGGGTCATATTTCAGGGCCCAATGTATGGTAGTAGCTGAACCATGGATCACAAACACAGAACTCAGTTCCTGAGGACGGCTTCAATGAGACAACCCACCATGTACTCCTACATGGCCTCTCACCGCTACCTTTACCAAATCGTGTTCACACACTTAGCTCACACACAGTAGGACATGTTCACACACCTCTGATTCATCCCGGATGAATCAGACCTGACTCAACTCTAAGCAGTAGCAGGCATGACAAACAAGCATGAATGAGTAGGAACATCAGGGCTCAAACAACTCCTACTCATGCTAATGGGTTTCATCTAATTACTGTGGAATGACAGGTCATGCAGAGGATAAAGGGGTTCAGCTACCGCAGCAAGTAACAGATGAATCGATGTTGTCCTAATGCAGTAAAAGAGAGCAGGAGCGAGAGAGTGGGATTGTATCGGAATGAACAAGGGGGTTTTGCTTGCCTGGCACTTCTGAAGATAACATTGAGTCTTCATCGGTGTCAACGATCACATCATCGGTATCACGTCTATCGAAAGGGGGCAATCACCGGCAACACAGAAGAAACACAATCAATGCAATGCACAATATGATGCATGCTATGACATGGCAATATGAATGTGTTTTGGGCTAATGCACCTAAAACCAGATTAAATGAAGTTGGTTTGAATCCAAGATTCAAATTCAAACTCCATATGTGATTATTCAAATGCCATTCACTTCATTTGTCCTAAACAGTAGTGATAAGGTGTTCTAACATGCATGAAAATGGTACAGATGGATTCCTTGAATTTTTCTGATAATTTTTCATATATAAATTATTTAATTTGGAGTTACGGTTGAATTTCTATGATTTATTGAAGATTTAGCTATTTTCTGGAATTTTCTGAATATTTAGAATTAAAATAATTCCAGAAAATGAATTATGGCGTCAGCATGGCCTCATAGTGACGTCAGCAGGTCAACGGGCGGTCCAGGTCAAACCTGACGTGTGGGGTCCACACGTCAGTGACACGGGTTAAACAGGGGGGTTTAGTTTAGCTTAATTAAAGATTAGGGCACTAGGGCCCACATGTCAGTGTCAGCAGGGGGGTAATTAAATTAAAATAACTAAACTAGTTATCAGGGGGGCTGGCCCCACTTGTCATCGACCCAGGGGGGTCAAACCCCTGGTCAACAGGGCCTAACCCGCCGGCGGTGAGTCGCCGGCGAGGCCGAGGCGGCGGAGGCCTTCGGGTATCGCCCACAGGGCACGGTTTAGGGCGCGGATGGGTCCTACGGCGAGCTGGGACTCGTGCGCATCCAGCGGTGGCGGCGAATGGAGCTGGGGTGGCCCGAAGCGACGGCAACTACGACGACGGCGGCGGCCGGAGTTCGGGCGACCACGGGTTTGATGCTGCAAAGAGCAAACGGGCTAGTTTTTGCGCTAGGCATGCTCTATGGGACACTACGAACGCGTAGGGCTCGCCGGGGTGACCAAATGGTCACCGGAGCTACGCCGGCGGCAAGCTCGGCGGAGGTGAGCTTCGGCCATGGCGGAATCGGTGCTAGAGGACGCGCTAGAGGAAGGGAACAGGGGGGAAATGGAGAGGAGCTCACGTAGGGACTAGCAGAGTCGACGACGAGGTCGGGGAAGCTCTGGACGACGTGAATTTACGGCGGCGATCTCCGGGCACCGGAGATGAAGACGACGACGTTGGCGACGAAGCAAAGCCCTCCGGCTCGTTTCCTTCGGCTTGGGGATGTGGTGCTCGATTGCGGAGCTGCTGGGCACGATCATGGGACGAGAGGTGGTCGGTGGTCATAGCTATGGCGAGCGGCGCTCTCAGGTGCGTTCGGTGACGAGAGGGAGGGAGAGCAGAGGAGGAGGAGGGGGAACTGAGGGAGAGTGAGAGAGAGCAGGGGGGAGGCGTGGCGTCGTCCGGGGCATCGAGCGAGGAGGGGAGGGCAGGCAGGCAGCCGAGCAGGTGGCGTGGCGCGGTGGCGCGCGCGCGCGCCGGCCACACTCCCCTCCCTCTGTCGAGGACGAAGACGACAGAGGAGGGAGGCGGGCTGGGCCGCCTGCTGGCTGGGCCAGCCAGCTGGCTGGGCCGCACAGTGGAGGAGCCCAGGTAAGCCCCTCCTGTTATTTAATTTTCTGTTTTCTAATTTCTGACATTTGTTTTGATTTAAATAATATATTAAATCATTTATTTACCTTATGCCAATTTTTGCATGAGCTAGATATATTATTCCAGAGCTGCTTTATAATTGGCATAATATTTGGACATATATTAATATATATAATTAATATATTTCCAATGCAAATATTTATGCATTAATTCCAAATGCCCAAAATAAATACCTATGAGCTCTTAAAAATATTGGTTTGATTTTTATCTCTGTCCAATATTTTCAGGGAGCAACATGAGCATTTTCTTGGACCCTTTTGGAGAAATTTTTATTTGGATCATTTTCAAAAATGATTCTGAGGGTTTCACAGATCCCCATTTCAAGTTTCTGATGAAAGAGTAAACATGATGCAACACTCTAATGCATGACTAGCTAGGGTGTGACAACTCACCCCCACTCAAAAGAATCTCGTCCCGAGATTTGGGTTCCTCCGAAAAGAAGGCGGGATACTCAAGTCGAAGACGATCCTCCCTTTCCCAAGTTGCTTCATCCTCAGAATGGTGCGACCATTGAACTTTGAGAAACTTGATATTATGACGTCGGGTGGTACGTTCGGCCTGATCGAGGATACGAATGGGGAACTCTCGATATGTAAGATTATCTTGGAGATCAAGCGTTTCGTGGTCCACTTCACGGATAGGATCCGACAAGCAACGCCTGAGTTGAGAAACGTGGAAGACATCGTGGACTCTGGAGAGGTGCGGAGGTAGTTCCAACTGGTAGGCAACTTCTCCTCGTTTGGCGAGAATGCGAAAAGGTCCAATGTAACGAGGAGCCAATTTGCCTTTGATACCGAAACGATGGGTTCCCTTCAGAGGGGTGACCCGAAGATAAGCCTTCTCGTCAATCTCAAAAGTCATAGCCTTATGTTTTCGGTCATATTGACTCTTTTGACGACATTGGGCTGTTTTCAACTTTTCACGAACGATGCGAACTTGTTCTTCTGCTTCCTGAATCATATCCGGGCCAAAGAATTGTCTTTCCCCGGTCTCTGACCAGTTAAGGGGTGTTCGACACCGTCGTCCATAGAGAACTTCAAAAGGGGATTTACCCAAGCTAGATTGATAGCTGTTGTTGTAAGCGAATTCGGCAAATGGAAGGCACTTCTCGCAGTCCATTCCGAATGAGATAACAGAGGCTCGAAGCATGTCTTCTAGAATTTGGTTGACGCGTTCCACTTGACCACTTGACTGAGGGTGGAAAGCGGTGCTAAAGGAGAGACGGGTTCCCATAGCATTCTGGAAACTTTCCCAAAATCGAGAGGTGAAAAGACTTCCTCGATCCGAGTTAATTTCCAAAGGAACACCATGGAGAGACACTATTCGGGAGATGTATAAGTCTGCCAGCTGACTAGCGGTTATACTCTCACGAACAGGTAAGAAATGGGCTACTTTGGAAAGACGATCGACCACGACGAAAATAGCATTATTCCCTCTCTTGGTCCTGGGAAAACCGGTAATGAAATCCATACCAATTTTATCCCATTTCCATTCAAGAATAGCTAAGGGTTGAAGGGTGCCAGCAGGCCGTTGATGCTCTGCTTTTACACGACGACAGACGTCACAATTTGCAATATACTGAGCAATCTCTCTCTTCATCCTAGTCCACCAGAACCTCTGGCGTAGGTCCTGATACATCTTAGTACTACCGGGATGAATGGTGAGAGGAGATTCATGAGCCTCCTTAAGGATCAACTGCCGGGATGAATGGTGAGAGGAGATGCTGGTTCTTGGGAACCACTAGACGGTTCACAAAGTACACAACACCATGATCATTTGTGGAGAAACAACTAGCACCTCCGCTAGCAATGTTCTCTTTGATTTTAGATATTCCCTTATCTCGCTTTTGGGCAGCAATGATTTGATCCGTAAGAGTAGGTTTTGCTACCAAGGTGGAAAGAAAACCTTGAGGAACAATGTGAAGGTTAAGCTTCCGAAATTCCTCATGGAGAAGCGGTTGAATTTGTTGTAACATCAGGTTCTAACAAAAAGATTTACGACTTAGCGCATCAGCCATGACGTTGGCTTTTCCTGGGGTGTAAGTTATTCCTAAGTCGAAATCTGTGATCAACTCGACCCAACGTCTTTGCCTGAGATTCAAATCCGGTTGGGTGAAGATGTACTTCAAACTTTGGTGATCAGTGAATATTTCGCAACGATTACCGAGGAGGTAATGTCGCCAGGTTTTAAGTGCATAGACTACAGCTGCAAGCTCTAGATCATGAGTAGGATAATTCTCCTCATGTGGGTGCAATTGCCGTGAAGCGTAGGCAATTACGTGTCGATCTTGCATGAGAATGCAACCTAGTCCTTGTCGCGAGGCGTCGCAGTAGATAACAAAGTCCTTGGAGAAGTCTGGCGGTACCAGTACGGGAGCAGAGGTCAGGCGTCTTTTCAGTTCCTGAAAGCTGTGCTCACATTGTGGAGTCCACTCGAACTTTTTATCTTTCTTGAGGAGTTCGGTTAGAGGTTTAGCAACCTTGGAGAAGTTCTCGACAAAGCGACGACAATAGCTCGCTAAGCCTAGAAAACTCCGAACTTGCTTGACCGATTCAGGTGGAGTCCAATTAAGGACGGCTTGAACTCGCTCAGGGTTAACAGCAATACCTTTACCAGATATTACATGACCCAGATAGGTCACTTCTGACAACCAGAATTCACATTTAGAAAATTTGGCATAAAGGCGATGCTCTCGAAGTTTCTTCAACACTAGCCTTAGATGTTCGGCATGTTCTTCCTCGTTCTTGGAGTAGATGAGTATATCATCGAGGTAAACCACGACGAATTTATCCAAATACTCCATGAAGATTGAGTTCATTAACCGAGAGAAGGTGGCTGGAGCGTTGGTTAAACCGAAGGACATGACGGTGTACTCGTATTGGCCATAACGAGTAACAAAGGCCGTTTTAGGAATGTCCCCGTTTCTGATCTTGATTTGATGGTAGCCCAACCTCAAATCCATCTTGGAGAAGACTGAGGATCCAGCGAGCTGATCATACAGGTCGTTGATCCTGGGAAGAGGATATTTGTTCTTGATTGTGACCAAATTGACAGGTCGGTAATCTACAACCATCCAGTCCGTACCATCCTTCTTCTTGACGAAGAGAACGGGGCAAGCCCATGGAGATGAACTAGGTCGGATGAAACCCTTTTTCAAGGACTCATCGAGTTGTTTCTTAAGCTCGGCTAGTTCTAGGGGTGCCATCTTATAAGGTCTTCTAGCAATCGGAACGGTTCCTGGAACGAGGTCTATTACGAACTCAACATCCCTGTCAGGTGGAACACCTGGTAATTCCTCTGGAAAGACATCCGGGAAGTCACGGACTACCGGCACGTCCTCAAGGTCTGGCAAAGGGCTGGCGTTAAGAGAATATAATTGTCGCTTGGCTATTCGGGTCAAGACATTGACTATCTTCCCCGAAGGATGGGTGAGTTGAACAGTCCTAGAGAAGCAATCAATTTTGGCTTGATGAGCTGACATCCAGTCCATACCCAGAATGATATTAATATCTGAAGATTTAAGGGCTATCAAAGACGCGAGGAAAACAAGTCTGTCGATTTGGATTTCATTTCCATGGCTTACTCTAGAAGTTTGCCACTTGGATCCCGGAGTTTGAATTACCATAGAGGTTGGCATATCACCGAATGCGACATTATGCAAGCGAGCATAGTTTTCAGATATAAAAGAATGAGAGGCTCCTGTATCGAAAAGAACAGATGCCGGGTGGCAATTAACAAGAAGCGTACCGAGAACGACGTTGGGATCCTCTTGAGCTTCTTCGGCAGAGATACAGTTGACATGGCCACGTGAAGCGGTGACCGGCTTGGCGTGGAATATTTTTCCTGTCGGCTTGCCACGGCCAACAGCTTTAGCAGACTGGTTGGGGTTGGTCTGGGGACACTCACGCATATAGTGACCAGATTCCCCACACTTGAAACAGATCACGGAACTGGTACGTGGAGGAGCATTGTTAGTTGGACCCCCATAGGGCTTGGCCGGTGCCGACTGTTGAACAGGGCGAGGCGCCTGGAAAGATGGCCTCGGTGTGAACCTGGGTGGCAGGGCGGTGTTGGGTACCCACACGCGGCGCTTCTGAGGACCAGCACCGGATGAGGAACCCATGTCACGGCCATGCTTGCGTGTTGCGTCATAGTCAGTCTGACCAGTTTCAGCACTGATGGCTTTGTTGACAAGTTTCTGAAAAGATGTGCACTCATGCAGACGGAGGTCGCGGCGAAGCTCAGGACTAAGGCCCTTACGGAACCTTGCTTGCTTCTTGGCGTCGGTAGAAACTTCCTCGGTTGCATATCGTGCGAGATTACCAAACTCCCTGCTGTAAACATCCACAGAAAGTCGGCCTTGGGTGAAACTGCAAAATTCTTCACGTTTACGGTCCATGAGACCCTCCGGAATGTGATGTTCACGGAAAGCCTCGCTGAATTCAGCCCAAGTAGTGACATGGCCTGCTGGGCGCATAGCTCCATATTTTCCCACCATAGACTGGCGGGGCCTTCAAGATGATATGCAGCAAAGGTGACCTTGTCAGCCTCCGCTACCAGCGCGGAACGCAGTTTGTGAGAGATACTGCGAAGCCAGTCATCAGCGTCGAGAGGCTCGACGGAGTGGTGGAACGTGGGTGGATGTAATTTGATAAAATCACTGAGTGACACCACGTTAGTCCTCTGATGGTGTGTTGTGTTCTGTTCAATACGCTCCAACAAACGGTTGGTCTCCCGCTTGTTTCTCTCAGCTTCCATCATAACCTCGGCTAGGGAAGGAGGATGAGGCAGATTTTCATTCCTGCCTTCACTGCCTTCGGCCTGCTCTTGAGAAGCAGGGTTAGTGCGCGTGTTGACCATCCTAGGTAAACAAGACAATGATTTAGTCAGAATGATAAAATTCCGACATAGGATACAGAATGTAAGGGATAACTCGAAATGCAAGATGATCATCCGTATGACATGGTAGATACAGAAACTGCTTCCTTTATTCCATCGTCATACACACCATACAGGGTTTAGTACAAGACCAAACAAGGTACTATTACGGTGAGAAAAGGATTACATCTCATCGGAGGCATTCCAAGCTCCTATACATTATTTTTCTACACCTCCGGAAAGAGTATAAACTAGGTCATATCCCACGAGTCACGCGGGACGATAGACGACACAGCTAGTGCGAACTAGTGATACTACCACTAACTCAGACCGATCCGTAGTAGTCCTCGTAGAAGTCACCTCCATAGCCTGGAAGCTCAACATGATCATCTGGAAACAGACGGTCTCGCGGAGCTTGTGGACCATAAGGGCTAGGATGAGGTCTTGGACCAACAGACGGTGGCCTGCGGGGACCGCGAGGTGGGGTGATGCCTCCTACATCACGCCAAACCATCACGTCCGGCAGAGCAGATCTCACAGGATAGAGATCGCGCATATCCGAATATCCAGCTTGCACCGCCGGTGCAAACCGAGTCAAAGTGGCCCAGTGGTCAGAACGGGTATTGAAGAGCTCTAACCTCAAGGCCCGATTTTCACGGTCCTTATCCTCGAGCATCTCAGCAGTGGTGCGAGTCCGTGAATCCTCCTGAGTGGGGTCAGCATAGATAGCCTGGAGATACCCTTGTGCTCCCGGAAGTGATCCTGGCATGTACCGGAAATCAGAGTCCCGAAATAGACCAGATCTGACTCGCATAATGGTCATCATAGAGTAGGCGGCGTCCTGCACAGCCATCTCAATAGTAACCCCGAGTCCATAGGAGCAGTGAAGAGGCTCGGTGGATCCAGGATAAGATGGAAATATCCTGACAGTGCAGAGATACTGGCTTTGATTAAAGTCTCGGAATTGCTCTTCGACCGTGTACTCAGGATACCAGCGGTATCCAGCCTCAGTCATTACCCTGACCAACTTGGCAGTATGGCCGGGTACATCTAGGCATCGAGTCAGGCGAACCACTTGATTGAGGTCGCGAGTGGCCATCTGAAAGCACAATCATAATGCAAGGGCATTAGAATTTCTAGCAAAATTTCGGCAGCATAACAGCTGTAAATGCTCAAGAAGGATTTTGAGACATTTGACAAAGGATTACATACACACTCAACATCATCATATCAAAGTTCTGAATCCATTCTAACAACATAATGTGGTAGTAGAACTGAACTAGGCTTGTATCCATCAAACTTATAAGGTACTACTGATTGGTAACACGTGATCCTGATAGAGAGAATAGATCCTAATTCCTTAACCCCCGGTGGAAGAATGGACTGACTCAGATCAGAATGTCATAAGATAGAGGAATAAAAAGAGCCTTACGTTCCAACCCACAAACAATTCCCCTACATATAACTAAAGAATTTCTAGACTCAACATCGACCAGTTTGGCTTGAAGAACCTACAGGCAGTCCGGCTCTGATACCAACGCTGTCAGGACCCCGACTCGATGTCACATCGATCTAGCCGGTAACACCTCATATCACTTTGCGGCCTCACGCACGGTATCCCCACGGGTGTCGCCTTACCCTTTGCCCGGGACCGTTTGCGCCTTTTGGCTCACGTATATGATAGTGTCGCTAGCATCCATATGATAAGGAGCCCGGGCTGACATGACTAGTCGTAAACCCAAAGTGGCACAGACTTACAGGGACAGGCATCCATGACCCAGCTTCGAACGTGTCGGTCATCAGCAAGTGGGTCCGGGCTGTAGCACTGGGCTAGCAGGACTCCGGTAAACCGGGCTGTAGCGGGCTAACAGGACTCCGGTACTCAAAGCGTGACATTTCCCCGAAGGGACAGACACAGGAACGAAGAAGGACACATGCCGGCCAGCCTAAGTGTTCCAGAGCAGTAGCAAGCTACCATGGCTCAGCGGTAACACTAGAAGACATTTCCCGGTAAGAGAGGCTACTAAAGATAAACAACTAGATAGTAAGATCCCACACATACCAGGCATTTCAATAACATACACACAATATGCTCGATATGTGCAATACAACATGGCATCACAAAATGACTCTACGACTCAAGTAGTTTATTCAATAGGCTCCGAGGAGCGAGACATTACAAACATGGGTCTCATGACCCAACACTCAGAGCATACAAATCAAAGCACAAGCGGAAGCTATCATGTCTGAGTACAGACATCTATAAATGAAAAAGGCTGAGAAGCCTGACTATCTATCAGATCCTGCCGAGGGCACAAGATCGTAGCTGAGGTAACAAGCTAAACGTCGAAGTCCACGCGGAACTACTAGCGAGACCGAAGTCTCTCTGCAAAAACATAAAATAGGCAAACGTGAGTACAAATGTACCCAGCAAGACTTATATCAGAACTAACTACATATGCATCATTATCAACAAAGGGATGGTGGGGTTTAACTGCAGCAAGCCAGCTTTGACTCGGTGGCTATCCTAAACTACGACTGCAATGTAACTCTTTTGAGGTGGCGCACACGAGTCCACATATTCACCATATCAATACACCGCTATGGATCCGCTCCCGTCTCCCTACGAGAACGCCATCCATAGCACTCACGCTTATCTTGCGCATTTTAAAGTATCCACTTTCACTTGTCTATGAACTGATATAAGCAACCCAGAAGTCCTTTACCGCGGACACGGCTATTCGAATAGATGATGATAACCCTGCAGGGGTGTACTTCTTCATACATGTTTCCACCACTTAGCGTCTGCACACGACATGTGCTCGGCAGACTTCAAGCGAAAGCCGACGTGGGTGTAGACCATGACCTACCTAAACACTCAAGTCTCTAGTCCAGGTTTATCGCCTATTCGGGTTCCATCCATGAGGAGATCCGGCCGGAGTTTCGCTCACAGCCCCAAACGATGTGAACAGGGTTCCCGAGATACCAAACGGGCATCCGGTACACCGTGCCACGTACCTACCGCATCACAGCCCACCCCTACGGTCAGCGCTGTCCATGGCCTCCAGTAAGGTACAAACACCAGAAACTACTTGCAACTCCTGGACAGAGGACGAGGGTGAATAAGAAGTCGAGCGGGGTCATATTTCAGGGCCCAATGTATGGTAGTAGCTGAACCATGGATCACAAACACAGAACTCAGTTCCTGAGGACGGCTTCAATGAGACAACCCACCATGTACTCCTACATGGCCTCTCACCGCTACCTTTACCAAATCGTGTTCACACACTTAGCTCACACACAGTAGGACATGTTCACACACCTCTGATTCATCCCGGATGAATCAGACCTGACTCAACTCTAAGCAGTAGCAGGCATGACAAACAAGCATGAATGAGTAGGCACATCAGGGCTCAAACAACTCCTACTCATGCTAATGGGTTTCATCTAATTACTGTGGAATGACAGGTCATGCAGAGGATAAAGGGGTTCAGCTACCGCAGCAAGTAACAGATGAATCGATGTTGTCCTAATGCAGTAAAAGAGAGCAGGAGCGAGAGAGTGGGATTGTATCAGAATGAACAAGGGGGTTTTGCTTGCCTGGCACTTCTGAAGATAACATTGAGTCTTCATCGGTGTCAACGATCACATCATCGGTATCACGTCTATCGAAAGGGGCAATCACCGGCAACACAGAAGAAACACAATCAATGCAATGCACAATATGATGCATGCTATGACATGGCAATATGAATGTGTTTTGGGCTAATGCACCTAAAACCAGATTAAATGAAGTTGGTTTGAATCCAAGATTCAAATTCAAACTCCATATGTGATTATTCAAATGCCATTCACTTCATTTGTCCTAAACAGTAGTGATAAGTTGTTCTAACATGCATGAAAATGGTACAGATGGATTCCTTGAATTTTTCTGATAATTTTTCATATATAAATTATTTAATTTGGAGTTACGGTTGAATTTCTATGATTTATTGAAGTTTTAGCTATTTTCTGGAATTTTCTGAATATTTAGAATTAAAATAATTCCAGAAAATGAATTATGGCGTCAGCATGACCTCATAGTGACGTCAGCAGGTCAACGGGCGGTCCAGGTCAAACCTGACGTGTGGGGTCCACACGTCAGTGACACGGGTTAAACAGGGGGGTTTAGTTTAGCTTAATTAAAGATTAGGGCACTAGGGCCCACATGTCAGTGTCAGCAGGGGGGTAATTAAATTAAAATAACTAAACTAGTTATCAGGGGGGCTGGCCCCACTTGTCATCGACCCAGGGGGGTCAAACCCCTGGTCAACAGGGCCTAACCCGCCGGCGGTGAGTCGCCGGCGAGGCCGAGGCGGCGGAGGCCTTCGGGTATCGCCCACAGGGCACGGTTTAGGGCGCGGATGCGTCCTACGGCGAGCTGGGACTCGTGCGCATCCAGCGGTGGCGGCGAATGGAGCTGGGGTGGCCCGAAGCGACGGCAACTACGACGACGGCGGCGGCCGGAGTTCGGGCGACCACGGGTTTGATGCTGCAAAGAGCAAACGGGCTAGTTTTTGCGCTAGGCATGCTCTATGGGACACTACGAACGCGCAGGGCTCGCCGGGGTGACCAAATGGTCACCGGAGCTACGCCGGCGGCGAGCTCGGCGGAGGTGAGCTTCGGCCATGGCGGAATCGGTGCTAGAGGACGCGCTAGAGGAAGGGAACAGGGGGGAAATGGAGAGGAGCTCACGTAGGGACTAGCAGAGTCGACGACGAGGTCGGGGAAGCTCTGGACGACGTGAATTTACGGCGGCGATCTCCGGGCACCGGAGATGAAGACGACGACGTTGGCGACGAAGCAAAGCCCTCCGGCTCGTTTCCTTCGGCTTGGGGATGTGGTGCTCGATTGCGGAGCTGCTGGGCACGGTCATGGGACGAGAGGTGGTCGGTGGTCATAGCTATGGCGAGCGGCGCTCTCAGGTGCGTTCGGTGACGAGAGGGAGGGAGAGCAGAGGAGGAGGAGGGGGAACTGAGGGAGAGTGAGAGAGAGCAGGGGGGAGGCGTGGCGTCGTCCGGGGCATCGAGCGAGGAGGGGAGGGCAGGCAGGCAGCCGAGCAGGTGGCGTGGCGCGGTGGCGCGCGCGCGCGCCGGCCACACTCCCCTCCCTCTGTCGAGGACGAAGACGACAGAGGAGGGAGGCGGGCTGGGCCGCCTGCTGGCTGGGCCAGCCAGCTGGCTGGGCCGCACAGTGGAGGAGCCCAGGTAAGCCCCTCCTGTTATTTAATTTTCTGTTTTCTAATTTCTGACATTTGTTTTGATTTAAATAATATATTAAATCATTTATTTACCTTATGCCAATTTTTGCATGAGCTAGATATATTATTCCAGAGCTGCTTTATAATTGGCATAATATTTGGACATATATTAATATATATAATTAATATATTTCCAATGCAAATATTTATGCATTAATTCCAAATGCCCAAAATAAATACCTATGAGCTCTTAAAAATATTGGTTTGATTTTTATCTCTGTCCAATATTTTCAGGGAGCAACATGAGCATTTTCTTGGACCCTTTTGGAGAAATTTTTATTTGGATCATTTTCAAAAATGATTCTGAGGGTTTCACAGATCCCCATTTCAAGTTTCTGATGAAAGAGTAAACATGATGCAACACTCTAATGCATGACTAGCTAGGGTGTGACATCCGATTCATGCATATAGCATATCAAAATGTTCTTCTCAGAGAGTACATCATTTCATTCCATTGCATCATTTTCATTTGAGTTCATCTTGATGCCCGAAATGCTGTTAGAAGAGGGCTACTTGAGTTAATTGTCAGATCTGCTACTCCATCTTAGACATTTGTCATTTTTGCCATGATTAATGTGTGCATGATATGCCCATGAGTTCTACATATGTTTTGTTAAGGGTTTTGTCATCTTTCCAGAGGTGCAACCCATGTATTTTTGTGATGTGTGTGGTGCCTAGTGCAAGCTTGCAAACTGAGGAACCCGGTAACTCTGTTTTCAGGGACTTAGTAATTTCACTAAGTCGTGGGATTGTTTATCTCATGATGCCATATGTTTGTGTTGTTTCCTAGTGATCCGTGCCTCTTTTGAGGATGATCAGTAAAGGAGTTTTGTTAATATTGTAGTTCTCTATCCATCCATGTATTTGTTTGCAATTATGGAGCACCCTAGCTTGAGTCAATCGAGCTCTACTTTTGCTTCGTTATGAATCTGGGCAGATTGTCAACTTGTTTGCAATTTTGCCGGTGTTGTTGTAGTTGATCCGTGCATGCTATGCCATTGTTCTTGCCATGTCTAGCTTGCATTTTGTGCCTTCTTAATGGATGTATGCTTGCCTTTCCATGACTTGCACCGTAGTGAGTGCATCGAGCTCATAAACATGCCTACTTGAGTTATGTTTCAGCATGTGCCAGTTTTCACCAAGTCTGAAAACTGATTATGTTTTTGCTACGTTCATGTGCTTGTTAGTATATTTTCGGATCCCTTTTGGCTCAAGGTCACTAGGGACTTTTGTTAAGCTTGTTGAATAGCTCCATGCCATGTTCTTCTTTGCCATGTTCAGGTCCTGTAGCATGTTGTTTTGTTGCTCCGAAGAGGGCTATATGATCTGAAATTTCAGACAAGTGTTAATTTCACTAAGTCTGAGATTTGTTTACCATTTGCGTTTTTGCCATGCTTGTTTGAACCTGTTAATGGATGAATTGGCCGTACCTCAGTGCTAGACTTTTGTTAAGCATCTTGAATGCTTCCCTGCCATGTATTTTGTTGCCATGTTTGAGTGCTGTAGCATGTTCATTTCATTGCATTTAGATGCCTACTTGCTGTAAATTGCAGACCGGTGTCATATTTGAATCGCTTGCCATTTCCAAACCGTAACTCCGATTCCGGTGATCTATATATCGTTTTCAAGCGATTTCATCTCTTATTTCCAGTGGCACACTTGGTTTTCCAAGTTGAGGCCAGGTTCATGCTTTTCCTGTCATATCTTGCATTTTGCATCCCGCATAGCATATCATCACTGCATCATATTGATTGATCCTTGCACGTGGTTGATTGTATCCTTGTTGCTTGTTTGTCTTGTTTCGGTAGAGCCGGGAGACGAGTTCGCTAACGAGGAGCCCGTTGAGTTTGCTTTCGAGGATCCAGTCAACTCTGACAGCTTTGCAGGCAAGATGATCATACCCTCGAAATCACTACTATCTTTGCTATGCTAGTTTGCTCGCTCTTTTGCTATGCCAATGCTACGATGGCTACCTTTTGCTTGTCAGCCTCCCAAATTGCCATGTCAAACCTCTAACCCACCATGTCCTAGCAAACCGTTGATTGGCTATGTTACCGCTTTGCTCAGCCCCTCTTATAGCGTTACTAGTTGCAAGTGAAGATTGGAGGCGTTCCTTGTTGGGACATTTATTTACTTGTTGGGATATCATTATATTGCTATGTTATCTTAATGCATCTATATACTTGGTAAAGGGTGGAAGGCTCGGCCTCTCGCCTAGTGTTTTGTTCCACTCTTGCCGCCCTAGTTTTCGTCATATCGGTGTTATGTTCCCGGATTTTTTGCGTTCCTTACGCGGTTGGGTTATAATGGGAACCCCTTGATAGTTCGCCTTGTTTAAAGCTTTTCCAGCAATGCCCAACCTTGGTTTTACCATTTGCCACCTAGCCTCTTTTTCCCTTGGGTTTCCGGAGCCCGAGGGTCATCTTATTTTAGCCCCCCCGGGCCAGTGCTCCTCTGAGTGTTGGTCCGAACTAGAGTCATGTGCAGCGCCCCCTCGGGGAAACTCGAGGTTTGGTTTTAGTTGTATGGAGCGCTCATCTGAGTGTGCCCTGAGAACGAGATATGTGCAGCTCCTATTGGGATTTGTCGGCACATTTGTGCGGTGTTGCTGGTCTTGTTTTAACCTGTCGAAATGTCTTGTTGTACCGGGATACCGAGTCTGATCGGAATGTCTCGGGTGGAGGTCTATTCCTTCGTTGACCGTGAGAGCTTGTCATGGGCTAAGTTGGGACTCCCCTGCAGGGATTGAACTTTCGAAAGTCGTGCCCGCGGTTATGGGGAGATGGGAATTTGTTAATGTCCGGTTGTAGACAACTTGAACCTTAATTTAATTAAAATGAATCAACTGAGTGTGTTACCGTGATGGCCTCTTCACGGCGGAGTCCGGGAAGTGGACACGGTGTTGGAGTAATGTTTGCGCAGGTTGCTCTCTAGTTTCTCGCTCGCGCTTTGCCTCCTCTTCTCGCTCTCTTTTGCGAATAAGTTAGCCACCATATATGCTAGTCGCTTGCTGCAGCTCCACATATATTTCCCTTACCCCTACCTTTAAGCTTAAATAGTCTTGATCACGAGGGTGCGAGATTGTTGAGTCCCTATGGCTCACGGATTACTATTACACCAGATGCAGGTCCAGGTGATTCCGCTCCAGGTGACGCGTACGAGCTCAAGTGGGAGTTCGACGAGGACTCTCAGCGTTACTATGTTTCTTTTCCTGATGATCAGTAGTGGCGCCCTGTAGGGGGTGATCGGGACCATGTCGCTTGTTGGGTTATCTTTCATTTTGGCGCCGTAGTCGGGCCATAAGTGTTTGGATGATGTATGTTATATATGTACCTGATTGACGTGGCGAGTGTAAGCCAACTATGTTATCCATTTTCTTTATCTATATTACATGGGATGTTTGTGATGATTACCTGACTTGCGACATATGCCTTCAATGCGATTATGCCTCTAAGTCGTGCCTCGACACGTGGGAGATATAGTCGCATCGAGGGTGTTACACTATTGCTCTTGCAACTATTGCTATCACATAGCGATAAAGTAAAGCAATTATTTGGCGCTTGCATCTTATGCAATAAAGAGACAACCATAAGGCTTCTGCTAGTTGCCGATAACTTCAACAAAACATGATCATCTTATACAACAACTTATATCTCATCACGTCTTGACCATATCACATCACAACATGCCCTGCAAAAACAAGTTAGACGTCCTCTACTTTGTTGTTGCAAGTTCTACGTGGCTGCTACTGGCTGAGCAAGAACTGTTCTTACCTACACATCAAAACCACAACGATAGTTTGTCAAGTTAGTCTTGTTTTAACCTTCTCAAGGACCGAGCGTAGCCATACTCGGTTCAACTAAAGTTGGAGAAACTGACACCTGCCAGCCACCTGTGTGCAAAGCACGTCGGTAGAACATGTCTCGCGTAAGCGTACGCGTAATGTCGGTCCGGGCCGCTTCATCCAACAATACAGCCGAACCATAGTATGACATGCTGGTAAGCAGTATGACTTACATCGCCCACAACTCACTTGTGTTTTACTCATGCATATGACATCTACGCATAAAACCTGGCTCTGATGCCACTGTTGGGGAACATAGTAATTTCAAAATTTTCCTACGCACACGCAAGATCATGGTGATGCATAGCAATGAGGGGGAAGAGTGTGTCCACGTACCCTCGTAGACAAAAAGCGGAAGCGTTAGCACAACGCGGTTGATGTAGTCGTACGTCTTCACGATCCGACCGATCCAAGTACCGAACGCACGATACCTCCAAGTTCGGCACACGTTCAGCTCGATGACGTCTTGATACATCTCCAACGTATCTATAATTTTTAATTTCTCAATGCAATATTATCTAATGTTTTGGACTATATTGGGCTTTATTTTCTACTTTTATATTATTTTTGGGACTAACCTATTAACCGGAGGCCCAGCCCAGAATTGCTGTTTTTTGCCTATTTCAGTGTTTTGGAGAAACAGAATATCAAACGGAGTCCAAACGGAATGAAACCTTCAGAAACGTGATTTTCTCATCAGATAAGATCCAGGAGACTTGGACCCTCCGTCAAGAAAGCCACAAGGCGGTCACGAGGGTGGAGGGCCCCGCCCCTAGGGCGCGCCCCCTGCCTCGTGGGCCCCTCGAAGCTCCACCGACGTACTTCTTCCTCCTATATATATATCCACGTACCCCCAAACGATCGGGGAGGGAGCCAAAAACGTAATTCCACCGCCGCAACTTTCTGTATCCACGAGATCCCATCTTGGGGCTTGTTCCTGAGCTTCGTCGGAGGGGACATCGATCACGGAGGGCTTCTACATCATCATCCAAGCCCCTCCGATGAAGTGTGAGTAGTTTACTTCAGACCTACGGGTCCATAGTTAGTAGCTAGATGGCTTCCCCCCTCTCGTGGAGATCTATTCGATGTAATCTTCTTTTTGCGGTGTGTTTGTTGAGACCGATGAATTGTGGGTTTATGATCAAGTCTATCTATGAATAATATTTGAATCTTATCTGAATTATTTTATGTATGATTGGTTATCTTTGCAACTCTCTTCGAATTATCAGTTTGGTTTAGCCTACTAGATTGGTTGTTCTTGCCATGGGAGAAGTGCTTAGCTTTGGGTTCAATCTTGCGGTGTCCTTTCACAATGACAGAAGGGGCAGCAAGGCACGTATTGTATTGTTGCCATCGAGGATAACAAGATGGGTTTTTTATCATATTGCATGAAACTATCCCTCTACATCATGTCATCCTTCTTAAGGCGTTACTCTGTTTTTAACTTAATACTCTAGATGCATGCTGGATAGCGGTCGATGAGTGGAGTAATAGTAGTAGATGCAGGCAGGAGTCGGTCTACTTGTCTCGAACGTGATGCCTATATACATGATCATACCTAGATATTCTCATAACTATGCTCAATTATGTCAATTGCCCAACAGTAATTTGTTCACCCACCGTAGAATACTTATGCTCTTGAGAGAAGCCACTAGTGAAACCTATGGCCCCCGGGTCTCTTTCTCATCATATCAATCTCCATCACTTTATTATTGCTTTGCTTTTACTTTGCTTTTACTTTTTACTTTTCATCTCTATACCAAAAATACCAAAAATATTATTAATCATCTCTATCAGATCTCACTTTTGTAAGTGATTGTGAAGGGATTGACATCCCCTAAGCGCGTTGGTTGCGTTGAGCTATTGTTTTTGTGTAGGTACGAGGGACTCGCGTGTAGCCTCCTACTGGATTAATACCTTGGTTCTCAAAAACTAAGGGAAATACTTACGCTACTTTGCTGCATCATCCTCTCCTCTTCAGAGAAATCCAGCATAGTGCTCAAGAGGTAGCACGTCCCGCGAACTCCGATCCAACAGAGCTTCACAGGAGAGTTCCTTCAGCATGACGACGTGATGACGGTGATGATGTTTCTACTGACACAGAGCTTCGCCTAAGCACCGCTACTATATGACCGAGGTGGATTATGGTGGAGGGGGCACCGCACACGGCTGTGAGAGATCAACAGATCAACTTGTGTGTTTTGGGTTGCCCCCTGCCCCCATATATAAAGGAGAAAGGGATGAGGAGGCCGGCCCTAGGAGGGGAGTGCCAAGGGAGTAGGATTCCTACTCCTAGTAGGAGTAGGTTTCCTCCTTTCCTAGTCCAACTAGGAGAAGGGGGGAAAGGAGGGGAGTGGAGAAGGAAGGGAGAGGGGGGCCGCACCCCAAACACCTTGTCCAATTTGGACTGGGCTTGGGAGGGGCGCGCGCCACCTCCTGGCTGCTGCCTCTCCTTACCACTAAGGCCCATTAAGGCCCAATACTACTTCTCCGTATTCCCGTAACTCCCGGGTGCTCCGAAAAATACCCAAATCACTCGAAACCTTTCCGATGTCCGAATATAGTCGTCAATATATCAATCTTTACGTATCGACCATTTCGAGACTCCTCGCCATGTCCCCGATCTCATCCGGGACTCCGAACTACCTTCCGTACATCAAATCAAATAACTCATAATACAAATCGTCACCAAAACTTTAAGCGTGCGGACCCTACGGGTTCGAGAACTATGTAGACATGACCGAGACACGTCTCCGGTCAATAACCAATAGCGGAACCTGGATGCTCATATTGGCTCCTGAAGGAAATATGCCCTAGAGGAAATAATAAAGTTATTATTTATGTCCTTATATCATGATAAATGTTTATTATTCATGCTAGAATTGTATTAACCGGAAACATAATACATGTGTGAATACATAGACAAACAGAGTGTCACTAGAATGCCTCTACTTGACTAGCTCGTTAATCAAAGATGGTTATGTCTCCTAACCATGGACAAAGAGTTGTTATTTGATTAACGGGATCACATCATTAGTTGAATGATCTGATTGACATGACCCATTCCATTAGCTTAGCACCCAATCGTTTAGTATGTTGCTATTGCTTTCTTCATGACTTATACATGTTCCTATGACTATGAGATTATGCAACTCCCGTTTGCCAGAGGAACACTTTGTGTGCTACCAAATGTCACAACGTAACTGGGTGATTATGAAGGAGCTCTACAGGTGTCTCCAAAGGTACATGTTGGGTTGGCGTATTTCGAGATTAGGATTTGTCACTCCGAATGTCGGAGAGGTATCTCTGGGCCCTCTCGGTAATGCACATCACTTAAGCCTTGCAAGCATTGCAACTAATGAGTTAGTTGCGGGATGATGTATTACGGAACGAGTAAAGAGACTTGCCGGTAACGAGATTGAACTAGGTATCGGATACCCACGATCGAATCTCAGGCAAGTAACATACCGATGACAAAGGGAACAATGTATGTTGTAATGCGATCTGACCGATAAAGATCTTCATAGAATATGTAGGAGCCAATATGGGCATCCAGGTCCTGCTATTGGTTATTGACCGGAGACGTGTCTCGGTCATGTCTACATTGCTCTCGAACCGTAGAGTCCGCACGCTTAACGTTTCGATGACAGTTATATTATGAGTTTATGAGTTTTGGTGTACCGAAGGAGTTCGGAGTCCAGGATGAGATCGGGGACATGATGAGGAGTCTCGAAATGGTCGAGACGTAAAGATCGATATATTGGATGAGTATATTCGGACTTCGGAAAGGATCCGAGTGATTCGGGTATTTTTCGGAGTACCGGGGAGTTACGGGAATACGGGGGGAGAAGTATTGGGCCTTATTAGGCCATACGGGAAAGAGAGAGGGGCTGCCTAGGGCAGGCCGCGCCCCCCCCCCCCCAAGGCCTAGTCCGAATTGGACTAGGGGGAGGGGCCGTGCCCCCTCCTTCCTTCCCTTCTCCCTTCCCCTTCCTTGTCTCCTACTCCTACTACATGGAAGGACTCCTAGTTGGACTAGGAAAGGGGGAATCCTACTCCCGGTGGGAGTAGGACTCCCCTAGAGCGCGCCATAGAGAGGGCCGGCCCTCCCCTCCTCCACTCCTTTATATACGGGGGCAGGGGGCACCCCATAGACACACAAGTTGATATTCATGATCGTTCCTTAGCCGTGTGCGGTGCCCCCCTCCATGATATTACACCTCGGTCATATTGTAGCGGTGCTTAGGCGAAGCCCTGCGAGGGTTGAACATCAAGATCGTCACCACGCCGTCGTGCTGACGAAACTCCTCCCCGAAGCTTTGCTGGATCGGAGCCCGGGGTGCGTCATCGAGCTGTACGTGTGCCAAGAACTCGGAGGTGCCGGAGTAACGGTGCTTGGATCGGTTGGACCGGGAAGACGTACGACTACTTCCTCTACGTTGCGTCAACGCTTCCGCTTCGGTCTACGAAGGTACGTATACAACACTCTCCCCTCTCGTCGCTATGCATCACCATGATCTTGCGTGTGCGTAGGAAAATTTTGAAATTACTACGTTCCCCAACAGTGGCATCCGAGCCAGGTTTTATGCGTAGATGTCATATGCACGAGTAGAACACAAGTGAGTTGTGGGCGATATAAGTCATACTGCTTACCAGCATGTCATACTTTGGTTCGGCGGTATTGTTGGATGAAGCGGCCCGGACCGACATTACGCGTACGCTTACGCGAGACTGGTTCTACTGACGTGCTTTGCACACAGGTGGCTGGCGGGTGTCAGTTTCTTCAACTTTAGTTGAACCGAGTGTGGCTACGCCCGGTCCTTGCGAAGGTTAAAACAACACTAACTTGACAAACTATCGTTGTGGTTTTGATGCGTAGGTAAGAACGGTTCTTGCTCAGCCCATAGCAGCCACATAAAACATGCAACAACAAAGTAGAGGACGTCTAAACTTGTTTTTGCAGGGCATGTTGTGATATGATATGGTCAAGACGTGATGAGATATAAGTTGTTGTATGAATCATGTTTTTGTTGAAGTTATCGGCAACTGGCAAAATCCTTATGGTTGTCTCTCTATTGCATAAGATGCAAGTGCCCAATAATTGCTTTACTTTATCGATATGCGATAGCAATAGTTGCAAGAGCAATTGTTGGCGAGACGACCACGTGACGACACATTGATATAGATCAAGATGATGGAGATCATGGTGTCATGCCGGTGACGATATAGATCATGACAGTACTTTGGAGATGGAGATCAAAGAAGCAAGATGATGATGGCCATATCATGTCACATATTTTGATTCCATATGATCAACATAGTGATGTTAACCATTGAAAGCTACTCCATTTCACGTGATGATCGGTTATGGTTTAGTTGATTTGGATCACGTGATCACGTAGAGGATTAGAGGGATGTCTATCTAAGTGGGAGTTCTTAAGTAATATGATTAATTGAACTTTAATTTATCATGAACTTAGTCTTGGTAGTATTAGCATATCTATGTTGTAGATCAATGGCTCGCGTTGTTGCTTTCATATGTTTATTTTGATATGTTCCTAGAGAAAAAATGTGTTGAAAGATGTTAGTAGCAATGATGCGGATTGGAACATATGAGATGTTCCAGGAGTTGAAGTTAATATTTCAAGCAAATACCCGAGTTGAGAGATATGAAGTCTCCAGCAAGTTCTATAGCTAAAAGATGGAGGAGAATCGCTCAACTAGTGAGCATGTGCCCAGATTGTCTGGGTACTACAATCGCTTGAATCAAGTGGGAGTTAATCTTCCAGATAAGATAGTGATTGACAGAATTCTCTAGTCACCATCACCAAGTTAGTAGAACTTCGTGATGAACTATAAAATGCAAGGGATAACGGAAACAACTCCCAAGCTCTTCGTGATGCTGAAATCAACGAAGGTAGAAATCAAGAAAAACATCAAGTGTTGATGGTTGACAAGACCACTAGTTTCAAGAAAAGGGCAAAGGGAAGAAGGGGAACTTCAAGAAAAACGGCAAGCAAGTTGCTGCTCAAGTGAAGAAGCCCAAGTCTGATCCTAAGCCTGAGACTGAGTGCTTCTACTGCAAAGGGACTGGTCACTGGAAGTGGAACTGCCCCAAGTATTTGGCAAATAAGAAGGGTGGCAAAGTGAACATAAGTATATTTGATATACATGTTATTGATGTGTACTTTACTAGTGTTTATAGCAACCCCTCAGTATTTGATACTAGTTCAGTTGCTAAGATTAGTAACTCGAAACGGGAGTTGCAGAATAAACAGAGACTAGTTAAGGATGAAGTGATGATGTGTGTTGGAAGTGGTTCCAAGATTGATATGATCATCATCGCACACTCCCTATAATTTCGGGATTAGTGTTGAACCTAAATAAGTGTTATTTGGTGTTTGCGTTGAGCATGAATATGATTTGATCATGTTTATACAGTTATTCATTTAAGTAAGAGAATAAATTGTTGTTCTATTTACATGAATAAAACCTTATATGGTTACACACCCAATGAAAATAGTTCGTTGGATCTCGATCGTAGTGATACACATAATCATAATATTGAAACCAAAAGATGCAAAGTTAATAATGATAGTGCAACTTATTTGTGGCACTACCGTTTAGGTCATATTGGTGTAAAGCGCATGAAGAAACTCCATGCTGATGGGCTTTTGGAATCACTTGATTATGAATCAATTGATGCTTGCGAACCATGCCTCATGGGCAAGATGACTAAGACTCTGTTCTTCGGAACAATGGAGCAAGCAACAGATTTGTTGGAAATCATACATACTGATGTATGTGGTCCGATGAATATTGAGGCTTGCGACAGGTATCATTATTTTCTGATCTTCACAGATGATTTGAGCAGATATGAGTATATCTACTTGATGAAACATAAGTCTGAAACATTTGAAAAGTTCAAATAATTTCAGGGTGAAGTGGAAAATCATCGTGACAAGAAAAAAAAAGTTTCTACGATCTGATCGCGGAGACAAATATTTGAGTTACGAGTTTGGTCTTCAATTAAAACATTGTAGAATAGTTTCACAAACTCATGCCACCTAGAACACCATAGCATAATGGTGTGTCCAATCGTCATAACCGTACTTTATTGGATATAGTGCAATCTATGATGTCTCTTACCGATCTACCACTATCGTTTTGGGGTCATACATTACAGACAGTTGCATTCACGTTAAAAAGGGCACCATCTAAATCCGTTGAGACGACACCGTGTGAACTATGGTTTAGCAAGAAACCTAAGCTGTCGTTTCTTAAAGTTTGGAGTTGTGATGCTTATGTGAAAAAGTTTCATCTCGATAAGCTCAAACTCAAATCGGAGAAATATGTCTTCATAGGATACCCAAAGGAGACAGTTGGGTACACCTTCTATCACAGATCCGAAGGCAAGACATTCGTTGCTAAGAATCGATACTTTCTAGAGAAGGAGTTTCTCTCGAAATAAGTGAGTGGGAGGAAAGTAGAAAACTTGATAAGGTAATTGTACCTTCTCCCTTATTGGAAAATAGTTCATCACAGAAATCTGTTCCTGTGACTACTACACCAATTAGTGAGGAAGCTAATGATGATGATCATGTAACTTCAGATCAAGTTACTACTGAATTTCGTAGGTAAACCAGAGTGGTACGGTAATCCTATTCTGGAGGTCATGTTACTTGACCATGACGAACCTACGAATTATGAGGAACCGATGATGAGCCCAGATTCCGTGAAATGGCTTGAGGCCATGAAATCTGAGATGAGATCCATGTATGAGAACAAAGTATGGACTTTGATTGACTTGCCCAATGATCGGCGAGGCATTGAGATTAAATGGATCTTCAAGAGGAAGACGGACGCTGATAGTAGTGTTACTATCTACAAAGCTAGAATTGTCGCAAAAAGGTTTTCGACAAGTTCAAGGTGTTGACTACGATGAGAGTTTCTCACTCGTATCTATGCTTAAATCTGTCCAAATCATGTTAGCAATTGCCGCATTTTATGAAATCTGGCAAATGGATAAACAAAAATACATTCCTTAATGGATTCATTAAAGAAGAGTTGTATGTGATGCAACAAGATGGTTTTGTCAATCCTAAAGGTGCTTACAAAATATGCAAGCTCCAGCGATCCATTTATGGACTGCTGCAAGCATCTCGGAGTTGGAATATACGCTTTGATAAGTTGATCAAAGCATATAGTTTTATACAGACTTGCGGTGAAGCCTGTATTTACAGGAAAGTGAGTGGGAGCACTACAACATTTCTGATAAGTATATGTGAATTACATATTGTTGATCAGAAATAATGTAGAATTATTCTGCAAAGCATAAAGGAGTGTTTGAAAGGAGTTTTTCAAAGAAAGACCTCGGTGAAGCTGCTTACATATTGAGTATCAAGATCTTGAAATAATGTAGAAGATCAAGACGCTTGATAACTTTTTTCAATGAGTACAAACCTTGACAAGATTTTGAAGTAGTTCAAAATGGAACAGTCAAAGAAAAAGTTTCTTGCCTGTGTTACAAGGTGTGAAGTTGAGTAAAACTCAAAGCCCGACCACGGCAGAAGATAGAAAGAGAATGAAAGTCATTCCCTATGCCCCAGTCATAGGTTCTATAAAGTATGCCATGCTGTGTACTAGATCTATTGTATACCATACACTATGTTAAGAGAGGAAGTACAATAGTGATCTAGGAGTAGATCAATGGACAGCGGTCAAAATTATCCTTACTGCAATAAGGATATGTTTCTCGATTACGGAGGTGACAAAAGGTTCGTCGTAAAGGGTTACGTCGATGCAAGTTTTGACATTGATCAAGATGACTCTAAGTCTCAATCTGGATACATATTGAAAGTGGGAGCAATTAGCTAGAGTAGCTCCATGCAGAGTATTGTTGACATAGAAATTTGCAAAATACATGTGGATCTGAATGTGGCAGACCCGTTGACTAAACTTCTCTCACAAGAAAAACATGATCACTTTTTGGGTCCTAGTAAACCCTTTGGGTGTTAGTCACATGGAGATGTGAACCAATCACATAAAGATGTGAACTATTGATGTTAAATCACATGGCGATGTGATCTAGATTATTGACTCTAGTGCAAGTGGGAGACTGAAGGAAATATGCCCTAGAGGCAATAATAAAGTTATTATTTATTTCCTTATATCATGATAAATGTTTATTATTCATGCTAGAATTGTATTAACCGGAAACATAATACATGTGTGAATACATAGACAAACAGAGTGTCACTAGTATGCCTCTACTTGACTAGCTCGTTAATCAAAGATGGTTATGTTTCCTAACCATGGACAAAGAGTTGTTATTTAATTAACGGGATCACATCATTAGTTGAATGATCTGATTGACATGACCCATTCCATTAGCTTAGCACCCAATCGTTTAGTATGTTGCTATTGCTTTCTTCATGACTTATACATGTTCCTATGACTATGAGATTATGCAACTCCCGTTTGCCGGAGGAACACTTTGTGTGCTACCAAATGTCGCAACGTAACTGGGTGATTATAAAGGAGCTCTACAGGTGTCTCCAAAGGTACATGTTGGGTTGGCATATTTCGAGATTAGGATTTGTCACTCCGAATGTAAGAGAGGTATCTCTGGGCCCTCTCGGTAATGCACATCACTTAAGCCTTGCAAGCATTGCAACTAATGAGTTAGTTGCGGGATGATGTATTACGGAACGAGTAAAGAGACTTGCCGGTAATGAGATTGAACTAGGTATTGGATACCCACGATCGAATCTCAGGCAAGTAACATACCGATGACAAAGGGAACAACATATGTTGTTATGCGGTCTAACCGATAAAGATCTTCGTAGAATATGTAGGAGCCAATATGGGCATCCAGGTCCCGCTATTGGTTATTGACCGGAGACGTGTCTCGGTCATGTCTACATTGTTCTCGAACCGTAGGGTCCGCATTCTTAACGTTTCGATGACAGTTATATTATGAGTTTATGAGTTTTGATGTACCGAAGGAGTTCGGAGTCCCGGATGAGATCGGGGACATGACGAGGAGTCTCGAAATGGTCAAGACGTAAAGATCGATATATTGGACGACTATATTCGGACTTCGGAAAGGTTCCGAGTGATTCGGGTATTTTTCGGAGTACCGGGGAGTTACTGGAATACGGGGGAAAAGTATTGGGCCTTATTGGGCCATACGGGAAAGAGAGAGGGGCTGCCTAGGGCAGGCCGCGCGCCCCCCCCCCCCAAGGCCTAGTCCGAATTGGACTAGGGGGAGGGGCTGCGCCCCCTCCTTCCTTCCCTTCTCCCTTCCCCTTACTTGTCTCCTACTCCTACTACATGGAAGGACTCCTAGCTGGACTAGGAAAGGGGGAATCCTACTCCCGGTGGGAGTAGGACTCCCCTAGGACGCGCCATAGAGAGGGCCGGCCCTCCCCTCCTCCACTCCTTTATATACGGGGGTAGGGGGCACCCCATAGACAAACAAGTTGATCTTCGTGATCGTTCCTTAGCCGTGTGCGGTGCCCCCCTCCACGATATTACACCTCGGTCATATTGTAGCAGTGCTTAGGCGAAGCCCTGCGACGGTTGAAGATCAAGATCGTCACCACGCCGTCGTGCTGACGAAACTCCTCCCCGAAGCTTTGCTGGATCGGAGCCCGGGGTGCGTCATCGAGCTGTACGTGTGCCAAGAACTCGGAGGTGCCGGAGTAACGGTGCTTGGATCGGTTGGACCGGGAAGACGTACGACTACTTCCTCTATGTTGCGTCAACGCTTCCGCTTTAGTCTACGAGGGTACGTAGACAACACTCTCCCCTCTCATTGCTATGCATCACCATGATCTTGCGTGTGCGTAGGAAAATTTTGAAATTAATACGTTCCCCAACAGCTCCTACATATTCTACGAAGATCTTTATCTGTCAAACCGCATAACAACATACGTTCTTCCCTTTGTCATCGGTATGTTACTTTCCCGAGATTCGATCGTCGGTATCTCAATACCTAGTTCAATCTCGTTACCGGCAAGTCTCTTTACTCGTTCCGTAATACATCATCCCGCAACTAACTCATTAGTTGCAATGCTTGCAAGGCTTATAGTGATGTGCATTACCGAGTGGGCCCAGAGATACCTCTCCGACAATCGGAGTGAAAAATCCTAATCTCGAAATACGCCAACCCAACAAGTACCTTCAGAGACACCTGTAGAGCACCTTTATAATCACCCAGTTGCGTTGTGACGTTTGGTGGCACATAAAGTGTTCCTCCGGTAAACGGGAGTTGCATAATCTCATAGTCATAGGAACATGTATAAGTCATGAAGAAAGCAATAGCAACAAACTAAACGATCAAGTGCTAAGCTAACGAAATGGGTCAAGTCAATCACATCATTCTCCTAATGATGTGATCCCGTTAATCAAATGACAACTCATGTCTATGGTTAGGAAACATAACCATCTTTGATCAACGAGCTAGTCAAGTAGAGGCATACTAGTGACACTCTATTTGTCTATGTATTCACACGTGTATTATGTTTCCGGTTAATACAATTCTAGCATGAATAATAAACATTTATCATGATATAAGGAAATAAATAATAACTTTATTATTGCCTCTAGGGCATATTTCCTTCAGTATGAAAGGCCGTCTTTTGCTCTGCCTCCTCTGTTGTGCCTCCCACTTGATCCCCTCTATCTCCACTTTACTCCTTTCCATGTAATGGCTTGATTTTGTCCATAAATAGCCCGTTTCCAGTGAAAATAAAATAAATAATGGATATTTGGAATCCTTTGCATTTATTAGTCACTAGTGGCAATATCAGAGCGAATATCTCAGTTTTAGTGAAATAATTTGGTTTAAACTCAGGTTAGAGGAGTGTAAAAATAGCACTCATCAGGCATCCAAAGTACCATTTGATAGGCTGCCGCAAGTTTTTGTTCTAGGGAGATCTAAACCGGAGCCCCATGATGTCTACTACACAACCTTCTTCTTGTAGACGTTGTTGTGTGTCCAAGTGTAGAGGTTTGTAGGACAGTAGCAAATTTCCCTCAAGTGGATGACCTAAGGTTTATCAATCCATAGGAGGCGTAGGATCAAGATGGTCTCTCTCAAGCAACCCTGCAACCAAATAACAAAGAGTCTCTTGTGTCCCCAACACACCCAATACAATGGTAAATTGTATAGGTGCACTAGTTCGGCGAAGAGATGGTGATACAAGTGCAATATGGATAGTAGATGATGGTTTTTGTAATCTGAAAATATAAAAATAGCATGGTAACTAATGATAAAAGTGAGCATAAACGGTATTGCGATGCTAGGAAACAAGGCCTACGGTTCATACTTTCACTAGTGCAAGTTCTCTCAACAATAATAACATAATTGGATCACCTAACTATCCCTCAACATGCAACAAAGAGTCACTCCAAAGTCACTAATAGCAGAGAACAAACGAAGAGATTATGGTAGTATACGAAACCACCTCAAAGTTATTCTTTCCAATCAATCTGTTGGGCTATTCCTATAGGTGTCACAAACAGCCCTAGAGTTCGTACTAGAATAATACCTTAAGACACAAATCAACCCAAACCCTAATGTCACCTAGATACTCCAATGTCACCTCAAGTATCCGTGGGTATGATTATATGATATGCATCACACAATCTCAGATTCATCTATTCAACCAACACATAGAACCTCAAAGAGTGCCCCAAAGTTCCTACCAGAGAATCACGACGAAAACATGTGCCCACCCCTATGCATAGGTTCATGGGCGGAACCCGCAAGTTGATCACCAAAACATACATCAAGTGAATCACGTGATATCCCATTGTCACCACGGATATGCACGGCAAGACATACATCAAGTGTTCTCAAATCTTTAAAGACTCAATCCGATAAGATAACTTCAAAGGGGAAACTCAATCCATTACAAGAGAGTAGAGGAGAAAACATCATAAGATCGAACTATAATAGCAAAGCTCGCGATACATCAAGATCGTATCACCTCAAGAACACAAGAGAGAGAGAGATCAAACACATAGCTACTAGTACATACCCTCAGCCCCGAGGGAGAACTACTCCCTCCTCATCATGGAGAGCACCGGGATGATGAAGATGGCCACCGGAGAGGGATTCCCCCCTTCGGCAGGGTGCCAAAACGGGTCTAGATTGGCTTTCGATGGCTACGGAGGCTTATGGCGGCGGAACTCCCGGTCTATTGTGCTCCCCGATCGTTTTAGGGTATATGGAGATATATAGGAGGAAGAAGTGCGTCGGTGGGGCCACGAGGGTGGAGGGCGCGCCCCCTGCCTCATGGCTTCCTTGTTGATTCCCTGACGTGCACTCCAAGTCTTCTGGGCTTCTTCTGATCCAAAAATAAGTTCTGTGAAGTTTCAGGTCAATTGGACTCCGTTTGATTTTCCTTTTCTGCGATATTCTAAAATAACGAAAAAATAGAAACTGGCATTGGCACTGGGCTCTGGGTTAATAGGTTAGTCCCAAAAATCATATAAAATAGCATATAAATGCATATAAAACATCCAAGGTTGATAATATAATAGCATGGAACAATCAAAAATTATAGATACGTTGGAGACATATCATGATCCCCAAGCTTAATTCCTGCTCGTCCTCGAGTAGGTAAATGATAAAAACAGAATTTTTGATGTGGAATGCTACCTAACATATTTATCCATGTAGTTCTCTTTATTGTGGCAAGAATATTCAGATCCATAAGATTCAAGACAAAAGTTTAATATTGACATAAAAATAATAATACTTCAAGCATACTAATAAAGCGATCATGTCTTCTCAAAATAACATGGCCAAAGAAAGTTATCCCTACAAAATCATATAGTCTGGCTATGCTCCATCTTCACCACACAACATATTCAAATCATGCACAACCACGATGACAAGCCAAGCAATTGTTTCATACTTTTGATGTTCTCAAACTTTTTCAATCTTCACGCAATACATGAGTGTGAGCCATGGACATATCACTATAGGTGGAATAGAATGGTGGTTGTGGAGAAGACAAAAAGGAGAAGATAGTCTCACATCAACTAGGCGTATCGACGGGCTATGGAGATGCCCATCAATAGATATCAATGTGAGTGAGTAGGGATTGCCATGCAACGTATGCACTAGAGCTATAAGTGTATGAAATCTCAACAAAAAGAACTAAGTGGGTGTGCATCCAACTCGCTTGCTCACGAAGACCTAGGGTATTTTGAGGAAGCCCATCATTGGAATATACAAGCCAAGTTCTATAATGAAAGATTCCCACTAGTATATGAAAGTGACACCATAGGAGACTCTCTATCATGAAGATCATGGTGCTACTTTGAAGCACAAGTGTGGTAAAAGGATAGTAGCATTGCCCCTTCTCTCTTTTTCCCTCATTTTTTTATTTTTTATTTGGGCCTTCTCTTTTTTTTATTTGGGCTTCTTTGGCCTCTTTTATTTATTTATTTTCGTCTGGAGTCTCATCCCGACTTGTGGGGGAATCATAGTCTCAATCATTATTTCCTCACTGGGACAATGCTCTAATAATGATGATCCTCACACTTTTATTTACTTACAACTCAAGAATTACAACTCGATACTTAGAACAAGATATGACTCTATATGAATGCCTTCGGCGGTGTACCGGGATGTGCAATGATTTATGAGTGACATGTATGAAAGAATTATGAATGGTGGCTTTGCCACAAATACAATGTCAACTACATGATCATGCATAGCAATATGACAATGATGAAGCGTGTCATAATAAACGGAACGGTGGAAAGTTGCATGGCAATATATCTCGGAATGGCTATGGAAATGCCATAATAGGTAGGTATGGTGGCTGTTTTGAGGAAGGTATATGGTGGGTTTATGATACCGGCGAAAGGTGTGCGGTATTAGAGAGGCAATCAGTGGTGGAAGGTTGAGAGTGCGTATAATCCATGGACTCAACATTAGTCATAAAGAACTCACATACTTATTGCAAAAATCTATTAGTTATCGAAGCAAAGTACTGCACGCATGCTCCTAGGGGGATAGATTGGTAGGAAAAGACCATCGCTCGTCCCCGACCGCCACTCATAAGGAAGACAATCAATAAATAAATCATGCTCCGACTTCATCACATAACGGTTCACCATACGTGCATGCTACGTGAATCACAAACTTCAACAAAAGTATTTCTCAAATTCACAACTACTCACTAGCATGACTCTAATATTACCATCTCCATATCTCAAAACAATCATCAAGTATCAAACTTCTCATAGTATTCAATGCACTTTATATGAAAGTTTTTATTATATCCCTCTTGGATGCCCATCATATTAGGACTAGTTTCATAACCAAAGCAAACTACCATGCTATTCTAAAGACTCTCAAAATAATATAAGTGAAGCATGAGAGTTCAATAACTTCTATAAAATAAAACCACCACTGTGCTCTAAAAAGATATAAGTGAAGCACTAGAGCAACAACAAACTACTCCGAAAGATATAAGTGAAGATTAATGAGTAGTCGAATAATTATGCAACTATATGAAGACTCTCTAACATTTAATAATTTCATATCTTTGTATTTTATTCAAGCAGCAAGCAAAACTAAATAAAATAAAATGACGCTCCAAGCAAAACACATATCATGTGGCGAATAAAAATATAGCTCCAAGTAAAGTTACCGATGAACGAAGACGAAAGAGGGGATTCCATCCGGGGCATCCCCAAGCTTAGGCTTTTGGTTGTCCTTGAATATTTCCTTGGGGTGCCTTGGACATACCCAATCTTAGGCTCTTGCCACTCCTTATTCCATAATCCATCGAATCTTTACCCAAAACTTGAAAACTTCACAACACAAAACTTAGCAGAAAACTCGTAAGCTCCATTAGTGAAAGAAAACAAAACACCACTTCAAGGTACTGTAATGAAGTCATTATTTATTTATATTGGTGTTAAACCTACTGTATTCCAACTTCTCTATGGTTCATACCCTCCGATACTACTCATAGATTCATCAAAATAAGCAAACAACACAATAAAAACAGATTCTGTCAAAAACAGAACAATTTGTAGTAATCTGGATCAAACGTATACGTCTGGAACTCATAAAATTATCAAATAAATTTCTGGACGTGAGGAATTTATCTATTAATCATCTTCAAAAATAATTAACTAAATAGCACTTTCCGAATAAAAAAGACAGCAATTCTCGTGAGCGCTAAAGTTTCTGTTTTTTACAGCAAGATCAACAAGACTTTCCCCAAGTCATCCCAACGGTTCTTCTTGGCACAAACAATAATTAGACACAAAAAAACACAACCTAAACAGAGGCTAAATAAATTATTTATTACTAAACAGGAGCAAAAATGAAGGAACAAAAATAAAGTTGGGTTGGCTCCCAACAAGCGCTATCGTTTAACGCCCCTAGCTAGGCATGATGATTTCAATGATGCTCACATAACGGATAAGAATTGAAACATAAATAAAGCATCTTGAAGAATATTACTAGCACATTTAAGTCTAACCCACTTCCTATGCATAGGGATTTTGTGAGCAAACAATTTATGGGAATAAGAATCAACTTGCATAGGAAGGTAAAGCAAGCAAAACTTCAAAACTATAAGCACATGGAGAGGAAACTTGATATTATTACAATTCCTACAATCATATGTTCCTCCCTCATAATAATTTCAGTAGCATCATGAATGAATTTAACAATATAACCATCACATAAAGCATTCTTTTCATGATCTACAAGCATAGAATTTTTATTACTCTCCACATAAGCAAATTTCTTCTCATGAATAGTAGTGGGAGCAAACTCAACAAAATAACTATCACGTGAGGCATAATCCAATTGAAAGTTAAAATCATGATGAAAAGTTTCATGGATATCATTATTCTTTATAGCATACAAGTCATCACAATAATCATCATAGATAGCAAATTTGTGCTCATAATCAATTGGAACCTCTTCCGAAATAGTGGATTTATTACTAAATAAAGTCATGACCTCTCCAAATCTACTTTCATCAAAATAATCATCATAAATAGGAGGCATGCATTCATCATAATAAATTTGCTCATCAAAACTTGGGGGACAAAAAATATCATCTTCATCAAACATAGCTTCCCCAAGCTTGTGGCTTTGCATATCATTAGCATCATGGATATTCAAAGGATTCATACTAACAACATTGCAATCATGCTCATCATTCAAAGATTTAGTGCCAAACATTTTAATGCATTCTTCTTCTAACACTTTGGCACAATTTTCCATTCCATCATACTCACCAAAGATATTAAAAAGATGAAGCGTATGAGGCAAACTCAATTCTATTTTTTTGTAGTTTTCTTTTATAGACTAACTAGGGATAAAATAAGAAACTAAAAGATTCAATTGCAAGATCTAAAGATATACCTTCAAGCACTAACCTCCCCGGCAACGGCGCCAGAAAAGAGCTTGATGTCTACTACACAACCTTCTTCTTGTAGACGTTGTTGGGCCTCCAAGTGCAAAGGTTTGTAGGACAGTAGCAAATTTCCCTCAAGTGGATGACCTAAGGTTTATTAATTCGTAGGAGGCGTAGGATCAAGATGGTCTCTCTCAAGCAACCCTGCAACCAAATAACAAAGAGTCTCTTGTGTCCCCAACACACCCAATACAATGGTAAATTGTATAGGTGCACTAGTTCGGCGAAGAGATGGTGATACAAGTGCAATATGGATAGTAGATAATGGTTTTTGTAATCTGAAAATATAAAAACAGCAAGGTAACTAATGATAAAAGTGAGCGTAAACGGTATATTGCGATGCTAGGAAACAAGGCCTAGGGTTCATACTTTCACTAGTGCAAGTCCTCTCAACAATAATAACATAATTGGATCACATAACTATCCCTCAACATGCAACAAAGAGTCACTCCAAAGTCACTAATAGCAGAGAACAAACGAAGAGATTATGGTAGTGTACGAAACCACCTCAAAGTTATTCTTTCCAATCAATCCGTTGAGCTATTCCTATAGGTGTCACAAATAGCCCTAGAGTTCATACTAGAATAACACCTTAAGACACAAATCAACCAAAACCCTAATGTCACCTAGATACTCCAATGTCACCTCAAGTATCCGTGGGTATGATTATACGATATGCATCACACAATCTCAGATTCATCTATTCAACCAACACATAGAACCTCAAAGAGTTCCCCAAAGTTCCTACCGGAGAATCATGACGAAAACGTGTGCCAACCCCTATGCATCGGTTCATGGGCGGAACCCGCAAGTTGATCACCAAAACATACATCAAGTGAATCATGTGATATCCCATTGTCACCACAGATACGCACGGCAAGACATACATCAAGTGTTCTCAAATCTTTAAAGACTCAATCCGATAAGATAACTTCAAATGGGAAACTCAATCCATTACAAGAGAGTAGAGGAGAAAACATCATAAGATCCAACTATAATAGCAAAGCTCGCGATGCATCAAGATCGTATCACCTCAAGAACACGAGAGAGAGAGAGAGAGAGATCAAACACATAGCTACTGGTACATACCCTCAGCCCCGAGGGAGAACTACTCCCTCCTCGTCATGGAGAGCACCGGGATGATGAAGATGGCCACCGGAGAGGGATTCCCCCCTCCGGCAGGGTGCCGGAATGGGTCTAGATTGGCTTTCGGTGGCTACGGAGGCTTCTGGCGGCAGAACTCCCGATCTATTGTGCTCCCCGATCGTTTTAGGGTATATGGAGATATATAGGAGGAAGAAGTGCGTCAGGGGGGAACGAGGGGCCCACGAGGGTGGAGGGCGCGCCCAGGGGGGTGGGCGCCCCCCTGCCTCGTGGCTACCTCGTTGATCCCCTGACGTTCACTCCAAGTCTTCTGGGCTTATTCTGATCCAAAAATAAGTTCCGTGAAGTTTCAGGTCAATTGGACTCCGTTTGATTTTCCTTTTCTGCAATATTGTAAAACAAGGAAAAAACAGAAACTGGCACTGGGCTCTGGGTTAGTAGGTTAGTCCCAAAAATCGTATAAAATAGTATATAAATGCATATAAAACATCCAAGGTTGATAATATAATAGCGTGGAACAATAAAAATAATAGATACGTTGGAGACGTATCAGCCTGTTCTGACACCCTGTCGGAGGGGGAATCCATTGCCAGAGTAATCTTCATCAACGTTGCTGCCACCATAACCATGTTTGAGTAGTTCCCTTAGGACTTTGGGTACATAGAAGTAGTTAGGTGACATCCTCTTTCCCTTGTGATTCAATACAAAGTTCTCGTGAGCTACTTCACGTGATCGCGATCAGGATCCATATGATGTAATTCGGTGTTGTGTTTGTTTGGATCTGATAATTTGTCACTTTATGATCAGATTGTTCATTGAATTATACTGAATCTTTTGAAGTTTCTATGTTGGATACATAAGTAGTCATGTATGCTCTCTGATTTATTTGTCTACTTTGGCAAGGTTTGATAGTTAGGTCTTCAGAGGAAGTTGTGTACGATAGTGGGTTCAATCTTGTGATGATCCATCCTAGTGACAGAAAGGGAGCGGACATGTATTGTATTGTTGCTACTAAGGATAAAACGATGATTTTTATCACACTTGGATTATAGTTTTAATGTCTATATTTGTCATCATGCCTATTACAATACTCTATTTGTATAAACTTTATACCTCAAGATTCATGCTCGATAACAGTCTTTAGGTGGACTCTCAGTTGTAGATGTAGCTATATAACGATATACATATCGCAGACGTAATGCCTATGCCATAAATAATCATAGTCATAAATATAAACATTGCAATATAACCACTGGGTCTACCTTCTTTAATTGTATACACCATTATAATTTAAGTTTCTCGCTGTTCCAGTTTTATTATTTTACACATCTATTCCTAACGTACCATACAATTTATCCTTGTAACTAGGAGGACAAAAAGCTTGATAACCTTACTGAAACCTTGGGAGCGACACTGTTTTGTGTTTGTGTGCAAGTACCGAAGACTGGTTGCATAAGAAATTACCATTGGTTTGATAAACCTTTGTTCTCTCGAGGGAAATACTTATTGCTAGATTATTTCACCCTTACACTTGAGGGGGATGCCCAACCACTCTTACAAGAGAGCAACTGTGCCCTGAGCTAACCCTGGCCTCGCATTAAAAAGGAGAACCAGGCCCTAATCTACATGATTCCTTATTCCACCTAGAGTCTAAAACAGACCTGGAGTCCCTAACTTCTTCACCAAGCTTCAATGAGACATTCACCTACGGGCAGAGGGGGATGGGCAACTCCTTGGCTCACCGAGTGCTGAGTCCTGCCTGGTGGATGGACCCCCCGGTAGTTAGGCCACCCCGGTGTTATGCGCCGTCGGTTTGGGTGCCTTTGGCGTGGTGTGTTGGAGGTGCCGAGAGAAAGCTCCGCGCCTTGCCGTCGACGGTGTTGATGTATGTGGGTGTCATGTCCCTCTTGGGGACATCTCCTTGGCCTCTCCCAGTACCCCTTTTACCAACAATCAGTGTGAAAAATCCTCCTCCGTCTCATGCGGACATGGCGTGGAGCACTTTTTGAATTTGCGAACACTTTTTGAATTCATGGACATATTTTCAATTCACAAACATTTGAATTTGCAAAGATTTTTTGAAATTCACAATAATTTTCTAGATTCAGAAACAATTTTTGAGCTCAAGAACATTTTTTTGAACTCGTGAACATTTTGATAATCTGCACCTTTTTAAATTTGTAAACAATTATATTTTTAGCTCAAGAACATTTTTTGAATTCAGGAACATTTTTATAATCTGCACCATTTTAAATTTGTAAACAAATACATTTGTTAGCTCAAGAACATTTTTTGAATTCGTGAACATGTTTTTAATTAATTATCATTTTTATAATCTTTGAACGATTTTTAAATTTGCGTGTATTTTTAAATATCTTTTTAGAAAGTATTTAAAAGAAAACCGACCGAAGTAGAAAAAAAGGGCATGTTAGGTTTCAATGGGCTGGTTCCAGCCCGTTAGCTCTCGCACGTCGGATTGGTACGCGTTTGCCCTGAGTTGTTACCCTTCGCATTCAAAAAATTACCTCGCATCTCTTCGTGGCGGCGCGCCGAACCTAACCGCGCAACCGCTTGGTCCGCCGGCCGCCGTTGCCTCGCGCCAACCCCAGACCCAATAGGCACCAGAGGTGCACTCGGATTTCCTCTCCTGGCCGAGCCGACGGCGTGGGTGAGCTCTACTCCCTCCAAATCGGAGACGGAAGGCCCTGCCCTGCGCAGCCTACATATATATATGCACCCCACAACCACTTGCCACATCGATCGAATCGAGCCTTGGAACAATGTCGTCGTGGTCAGGCCTCGCCTTCGTCGTAGCCTCCGCCGTCACGGGCAGTGCCGTGACGCTGGCGGCGTCGGCGTTCTAAGACCTCTACTTCCAGCGCTCGCATGCCTTCGACATCATGCCCCCGGATCTGTCCCCTGGCAGCCGGTACATCTACACCCGCGCCCAGAACAACGACAAGGCGGAGCGGGCCATCACCACCTGCAGCGTGCTCAGCGCCTTGGACGCCGGCAGGGCTGATCCGGTCGTCGGCCGCGACGACGAGATTGACCGCGTCATCTGCATCCTCTGCCGCCGCACCAAGAACTGCGCCGCGCTTGTCGGCGCCGCGGGGGTCGGTAAGACGGCCATTGTTGAGGGCCTCGCCCAACGCATCGCCGCCGGGAACGTCCCGGACATGCTGGCAGGAGCGCGCATCCTGGAGCTCGACATGGGGGCGGTTGTTGCCGGGACATGCTGGCGTGGCATGTTCGAAGAGCGCTTGAAAGACGCCATCAAGCACGCGGAGGAGGCAGGAGGCAAGGTGATCCTCTTCATTGATGAGTTGCACATGATTGTTGGCGCCGGCGATAAAGGAGGCCCCATGGACGCCGCCAATATCCTCAAGCCAGCATTAGCCCGCGGCCGCATCCGTTGTGTGGGTGCTACCACTTGCCAAGAGTACCAAAGGTATATCCAGACGGACGCTGCACTTGAGCGCCGGTTCCAGAAGGTTGTCGTCGAGGAACCAAGCGTGCAGGGCACCATCACCATCCTAAAAGGGCTGAAACAGCGGTACCAAGAGCACCATGGCTTGAAAATCCAGGACGATGCTCTCGTTGCTGCAGCACAGCTCGCCGCCCGTTATATTACTGGTTCGTAACTCAAGTCTTCAAAAAGATAAAAATATATTTTCAATTTACTACTCTGTTAGTTGCAACTTGTTAATCAGTGTATGTATGTTGAAGGCGATTGATTGATTTTGTGTGTTCTCAGGTCGCCAGTTTCCTGACAAGGCGATTGATTTGATTGACGAGGCATGCTCTACTGCAAAGGTGCATTTTGACAAGCAGAAAGTGGAGAATAATATAATTAGCTCTATATTTGCACCGAAGGAGTTAACTGTTGGCCCAGATCATGTCGCACAGGTAAATCATAATCATATGTGTGTATAGGTTTTGTTATTACCACTAGCATGTACCTCTCATATTTCAAATGTTATTTGAAGGTTGTCAGTCGATGCACTAGAATCCCTCTCACGACACTTGGTCAAGAGGAGAAGGAGAAGTTAGTCCACCTAGCGGAAAAATTGCATGAGCGAGTCATCGGTCAGGATGAAGCGGTCAATTTGGTTGCGCAAGCGGTGCTACGTTCTAGGGTTGGTTTTGGTCAATCTAGCCGACCGATAGGTTCATTCCTCTTTTTGGGGCCGCTTGGTGTTGGAAAAACAGAACTCGCAAAAGCTCTCGCCGAGAGGATATTTCACAATGAGAAGATGTTGATCCGCTTTGATATGTCGGAATATGCTGAGAGTGGGTCTCTGTCGCGCCTCATTGGGGGACCTCGAAGGTTTGATTCTCCCACTTCCTGCACATGTTTTATTCCTTCTTGACACACTCTATTTCCATATCTCACTAATTCATTTGGCATTCTAAAGCTATGAAGAAGATGGAAAACTTACCGAGAAAGTCAAGAGGTCTCCATACAGTGTTGTCCTTTTCGATCAGGTGGATAAGGCAGACCCCTCAATATTCAAGGTTTTTATCCAACTCCTTGATGATGGTACGTTGACCGATGGCAAAGGACACGTCGTAGATTTTAAAAACACTATCATCATTATGACCTCAACTCTAGGAGCAGAGCACCTAACAACAAGAATGGGCATAGAAAACACAGTCAAAGCTGGTCGGGGTCTTCTTATGGGGCAGGTCTGTAAATCTCAAAGTTCCCTTTTTAAAACTCTTAATGGATACCCGCTAATTGTCATATGCACTTGTTCTTGCATGTTCTGAAACGCTTGAAGCCTGAACTTATTGACAGACTGAGTGAGGTTGTGATATTTGAGCTGCTTTCACACGACGAACTGAAGGAAATATTGAAAATCCAGATGAAGGATGTCATTGCCACAGTAGCTAACAAGGGTGTCTCTCTATTTATAACTGATGCCGCGCAGGATGTCATTTTGTCGGAATCATACCACCTGGTAAGTGGCGCAAGGCCCATGAGGAGATGGGTGGAGAAGAATGTGACGACAGTTCTTTCAAACATGCTGGTCAATGGAGAAGCTTGTGAAGGCTCGACCATCTCCATCGATGCTGCAGATGTTAACAGGGGGCTGAGGTACCATGTACTGAAGAAGCAGGGGAGCACAGACCCATAAAGCCAACGACGAGTTCTGCCGTGGTCACTCCATAGCAGCATCTGACAAAAACAGTGGATGTATATAGGTTGTTTCTGATTTATGATGGGTATTTAGCTTTGTGTAACAAGCTGTATGCACACATACAAATATATCCAGGTTGATCAAGGTTATTGAGCTATACAATTGCAGTAAGTGTGAGTTTTGCCATGGCCAGTCCATGCTCTGTGTGTAGTACACACATAAACAAATATATCCAGATTGATCAAAGCTACTCAGTACATTGTCACATTTAGTTAGTTGCATTTACTATATTTCTTACTTGCTTTTTTAAACTGTCCGCCTTTCGGGGGTTGTCATAAGCAGGGCCAAGAGGATTTTTTTTCTAGGACTATTGTATCGGCTATTTATGATGCGCACAATGAAGTGTTCCTGCACTGGCACTATTTTAGGACCGCAAATACTAATAGTGTAACAGATGATACATTTTTTTTGTCTGTGTGATCTATGGCACCTGCCTGCTGATTGTAATTTCCTACATCAACAGGAGTGAAGCAAGCACTGATATTATTGTCGGATAAAACGGACTTGGCCAATCTTGGAAATGGTCTGCAGAGCTTGGCATGCCTCTTTCGTGCTGTGGGATGTCCTCCATCTCCAAAGAATTGTATAACTGAAAATTGCCTTGTTGTTTTAAGTTAATGCTGGATTGTGTCAGTCTTGTTGTGTCTCCCCATGCCTCACCATGGAGAATTATGTTGTACATCAATGCCTACTTCAGGCCGTGCTGATTTATCATATATATTGTCTTCCCGAAAGCTATGCATTGTTCACAGTAGGTTACTTTTTAGCTAGTTAATAGCTGCATGTTTTTTATAGGTTGATTGTTTGTGTGAGATTAGTCTTAGTATTTATGAAGCCTGATCTTGTACAGGAAGAAGCATTCTCCAGCTTAGATTTACCAACTTTTATGTCTTATGAAGATTTTTTGCGCCTGTAGGTTGTCTATCATCTCCACTGTCGGTACAACGTCAATCCTGGAAGCAGCTGGAGTGAATGTTACAAAAGTTGGAACAGATTACACATTTTCCTGAAATGGTATGCTTAATTTAATGTTTAGCTGGTGAAGCATTTCTTAAAATGGTTTTATTCTAAGGGTGACGCTACGCGTCCACCGGCGTAAATTGAAAAAGATCCGCCGCCACGCTGACCATTGGATAGAGACATAATGACCGTCCGATCTACCAATGTAAGCAACCATCTTTTGCAACAAGAGTGGTGTTTCCGCAACAGTCTGCTTGTTGCAATCACCCGAGCGTGTTTTTTTTGCAACAAAGATCTTGTTGCAGAAATTTTAAAGATCAACCGTGCCTATATTTTTTTAATTTTCTGAAACAAAGATCTTGCTTAAGATTTTTTTTCACAACAAAAGTCTAGTTGCAGAATTTTAAAGATCAGGCGACATGGGCATGTACTTTTTTAATTTTTTGCAAGAGAGGTCTTGTTTGATTTTTTTTTTGTATCAAAGATCTTGTTGCAAAATTTTTAATGGTCAGTTGACGTGCTACTCGTCGGTTGACGGATAAAAAGGTCCGCGTGAGCCGTCAAATCTGGTGTAATCCTGAGTCAAGGGTCATTCTTCACTTTTCCCACTTTTGCAACTAAGGTTTTGTTGCGGAACTTTTTGCAACAGGCGTCATTTTGCAGAAAACATTTGTAACAAAGGTTCTCTTGTAGATTTTTTTGCAACAAGAATAATGTTGCAGAGTTTTTTTTTGCAACAAAGATTATGTTGCGGAAATTTTTTGTCTGCATTGTGGTTGGCTCTCGAGGTCGTGTTACCAGTGCAACATTCCCCATGTTTCAGAAACATGGAGGATGTTGCAGAATCTTAATGCATACTGTGGGTGGGACTAATCCACATGTAGTTGGCTTCCGAGGGCAGCGGATGCGAGGCGTAGAATCTGTTAGTACACGTGGTCTGACGGATCAAAAGTGATCCAACGGCTCCACGCACGGCGGACGCGAGAGCGCGATCCGTCGGCAGAAAGATAACGTTTCCCTTATTCTAAGCATTATTTATCATAGTCAATAAAGTATCAAACTTGTTGAGGATGATAGGGCCGAGTCAAAGAGGAGAAAGACCCTTCCTGTGGACCGCAGTGACTACTCAGGCCAACTGAGATTGTGAAGCCGAAGATGACATTTGAGGAGAAAGAATCCTTCGGAAACTTCTTAGCTTCTTTGTCCGAGGATCGAGAATTACCTGGTCACATCATTGATTTGTTACAGCAGTGTATTGACAGCAATACAGATGGCAGAGACAAAAAAAAATAGCTCAAGTGATCCAGCCATAGTCCGATGTCCATCTATTATTATGTCGCATACTTGTACTTTACAAAGCATCTACAATTCAAACTCAGAAAACCATTTTTCCTTCATCACACAATGGTTGTCACTGTGTAAATTTTAGCTGGAATTGTAAATGTCATGCCATATAAAAGAAAAAACAAAGAATGTCTAATACCCATCAGTTGTTAAGATTTCCATTGACCAAAACAAGAAAAAAATCATATATGTTACTGCCATCAATGGTTATTTCTATTTTGAATAGCAGAGGCAGACATCCTACGTAGTTAACAAATTTAATAGTTTCGTTTTACACAAATAGCTGATGAAAGGTTTGTTGTCAACAAATAGAACTTCAGTAGGTAGCTGCGCTGTATCAAAGGATTTATAAAAGCAGGAATGACCAACCAAAATAGAGAATCACATATTCAGCAGATAAATATGTCGAAGGGCCAATGGCCGATCTTTATTAGATAGGGGAGAAAAGGCAGAATACAAGTAAGTTTGCCGTCAAGAACAATTGACGCCAACGGAAGGAGGGCAGTCGTACTACACCGCCATTCCACTAAAAGAAAAAAAAATACACCAGATCGTGCTAATAACCCAAGTCTATAAGGCAACCCGCAGATCGCCACACTGCTATGTCTTCACGCACTACGTCCAGTACTCTTTCTGCACTGCTTGCCAGCTGATCAAACACTCTGTATAGACATATTTATCTGCTGCATATTCAGCAGATAAATATGTCTATACAAAACAAATGGATATGGTTTTTGATAGTTCTTGACACACCGGATAAACTGCAAACTTATTTATGTGCTTTATTACCTTTTGAGCTTCTATCAAGAGAATTCTTCAGGTCCTTTGCTTAGAGCAGCACCATCATCTTGTGCCATATACTCTGAACATTACCATATCATGTCTGAAACAATGCAATTGGAAACATAGGTATGTAATTTCATTTACCAACTTTAATGTCAATAGCACAACGTTTTGTATTAATCTCCACAAACTGTCAGGCTTTCTTGGGAGGAAAGCATACATTGTTTAGCTCAATCAGAAGAAACAAATGATTAGTGCGGAAGCACATAACTGGTGAGCAAAAAAACCTTGAATAGCTGCAACAGTCCAGCAAACAGTGGTCAAGCCCGGAAATGCAATTCGGCTCTGTGTATTTGCTCCTAAAATCTGGACCACACAAGTTCTCCTCGTGATGCAAGACAGGTGTTGTATACTGAGCGTATTCGGTAGCATCGATTGATTTATGGAACACTGCAAAGCTGCACCACTGCTGACATTTAATGCACCCACATGCGTCTCATAGCCGTTGGTCCAGACGGAGAGACGCCCTCATGTGCCATGTCGCCGTTACCTGCGCCGTCTTGCGGCCGTCCTGACCACTATTGAGTACAGCCAGGTAGCTACCAAAATTGCAGCACACATCCGGACTCAATCCATATTCTGCGAAATCTACACCAACTGAAGGTACCCATCTTTTAAATTCTAAAATTAGACTCATTTTTTCAGAACAGCTGCGTAGCAAGCATGACGCACCTAAAAATTATTGTGTTTCTGTATTTTCAGACATGCATGTTTATTATTCAGAGATTTCATGAATTTTCAACTGAACTATACCACCACTCCCTTCAAGCTATCGGCATCTACACTGATCTTCCACTATGTCAGCTTCGACCACAACCATTCACTATTATTCACTCATTCAGGCATAATCAACAACCTCCACATTTAGAGTATTTACAGCCTATCAGATATAGATTACTGATACCTCTCGTCCACCCAAGTGCCCGCGGATCCATCTTTCCCGTTGATTGTGCTGATGCTGCATCTTCACTCTCGCCGCGCTCGTGAATCACAGCTAGCTGGTCGCCGTCCACCACGTCTCCAACTCCAGTGGCAGAGGCGACGTATCCATTGTCGGCTTCACTCTCACTTACGTAGGGCTGCCGCAAATTTCTGCCGCCACACTGGCCGCCCTCCTACCTGTGAACCAGATGCTGGTCTGCATGGGATGTTCACCCCTGCATCTAGCATAGCAGGCTACGGCAGCACACTCCCCGCTGTGTATGATCCGCTCCCAAACATGCTCTCCCAAGTTATCCACATACCCCCGCGATTGTTTGCTCCAGTGCACCGATCCTCCCAGTCCTGTACGGTGGATGCTTACCCATCTCTAACCCTGCATAAAGGAATCATCTTATACCCCAAGAAAACCTGATGCACCAACAAACAGCAAAGGCATGTCCACGAACAAAACAAATCAACACTGATACTCAAATTTACACCCACTACTCATAATAACAATTTTTCATCTTAGTTCATCATTTTTTGTACCATACTACCCATTAAAAAATACTGATGCCTGCCCACTGCTGGCACACAAAAGAGTGCAACACTCCTCCACACAGCTCAAGTTTAAGCAATCAACTCATGAGTACCTGAATCTCAAAAAACCTTCAATTTCATTTCCTACTAGCACTAGCACTTCAAGTTTTGGAGCTAGGGTGTATGTCAAGGGCTCAATACCTTTTAGTCCACCCTCGCACTTGCGGATCCATCTTGCCCGTGGACTATGAGGAAACTGCATCAGCGCCTACCCTTGCCGGGCATGGAGCCCTGTCTGGCGGTTGATTGCCGACTCTTACTCTGGAACAAAACAGAATTTTTTTTATCCCTTTCCATTCTACCAGAAAAAATTAATAAGCAAGCTCTGGTACTTTTCCTGTATCTGAGTATAAACAAAATCCTGAACGAATGACGGAGTCTAAGACAGGGCAAGACACATAGCATACTCATTTCAAAAATGGTTGGCTAAATTTCCTCCACATTCATCAAACTATCCTTGATGTACTGAACCTCGGCACTTTGTCCATGCTGTTCCATTGCATCAGGACACCACCACAATTTGTAGGATTTATCAACTGCATCCAAACAACCCACTACAAGCAAAGTGCAGATTACCTTTTTGTCCAGCCAGGTGCTTGCGGATCCACCTTGCCTGTAGATTGAGCAGAACATCCATCAGCACTATCAGTTTGATCCTGAATCACAGCCTCTTGGTCTCCATCAAAGTGTGCTTCCCCCTCCGCCTCGTCAAGAGCTTCTCCATTGTCACCCTCGCTCTCGCTGAAACCGGACATGGCGGCGCCACCACCAGCTACAGTTCTCTCCTCGCTGCACGCTGCACCATTCAACATCTGCCCATATGAGTATATGACCCTTGACCAAATCCACCGCCAGCCCCCCTGGATCCATTGGCCGATACATCGTCTCCACGCCCCGAGGCACCAATCAACTCCATTAGGGCCGCAGCGCTTGCCGCCTCGTTGGTGAATATTGGCAGCCTGCGGGTGTTCATCGAATATCTGTAAGTCCTGCCGCTAGCTAGTAAATCCAATGGAATAAAATTTCTTTCTAAATGCAGTGCTTTCTTACTTGTCAACCGGCGAGACGGGGAAATCCAGAAAAATCGGAGAGCTTCACCGCCGCCGCCGCCCACCCAGACTCTATTTTTCCCCTGGTCTCGATCCCCTTTTTTCCCAAAACAGAGGATGCAACTGGTGGACGGGGATGCATTTCAGTCAAGCACGGGCTGACTGGCGGGTCCAACAGCGTACAGTACTAGACAGCTGCACACGGCGCGGGCTGGTGAGTGGGCTGGTCGAGAAACGGATGCGCGCTCACCCGCCGTTAACGCGACTCCGAGCCGTTGGCCGATGCTCTACGTACACGACCCCACGTCTGTGTATTCGCTCTTATTATGTACTCGTATATCAAACTGGATAATGTCTGGCCCAAATCCCACAGCACATACCCACGGCCCAGATTCCGGGATCATCTGGACCCGGGAGCCAAAACGCCTCTCCCGGTGAAGCCACGCTATAGCTGGGTAGTCAAGCGACTACACAGCAAATTTTTTTTTTGAGAACTACGACTACGCAGCAATTTAGCACGTCGAAGACTACCACGTCTGTCTACTTCGTCGCTAAAAAACAGGTTCTGAAAACTGACAAAGGAGGCCCATCTGTTATCTGTTTTTGCATGTGATTTGGCTGGCCCATATAGCAAAGGAAACTACACACGGACGTCCTAATTATAACTTCCCTAACTAGCCGATCCTCAAATCCTGTGATTACTCTTTCTACTCCTACATCTCTTCTTTTTCACCTTCCCATGTAATCCCTAATGGCCAACGGGGGCACACCGCCGGTAGGTTGGAGCACATCATGCACAGATGCACATGTTGGACACCAAGCGCTGACGCCGCCCGCCGCCCAGAATCACCACCGTAAACACGGACGCCTCCTCAGCCAGTCTCCGACTCTATGCAGTACTGTAATTTCGGCGATCAGCGAGTGCACCGGGATTCTAGGACAAGATCCTTTTTCTTCTATTTCTACGCTAAATCTTCTTCCTCTTCCAATCTTTTTTCTCTTATTAAGAAATTAAGATCTTATTTTTCATAGTAAAAGGTTTGCTTTTTCACTTGTTAGGTATTATATTTGGTAGTGAAATACTGAATGGATAAATTTGTCAAAGCATTGCAACCAGAAATATATGTAAAATGAAGTATGGTCTTTTCTGTTCCTGTTTTTTTGTCCATGAATTTTTCCATTTAAAAAGGTTGACAACACAAGGTTTGGATCCTGGCACCGCCACTGCCAGCAAAGCCAACAAAATAAAACTACTCATTTTTTCGAACTATTAACAGTAGGAGTACTTCCTACTTCTTTAAATTAATAAAATAATTTGGGGGGAGAGCGGGGTCTGTATATGTAATTTTACAAACCCACCTCACATTCTTTGGGTGGGTAGATAGGGGGGGTTAAGATAGAGAGTGTAACAAGGAAGAAAGAAAGGGTTTATGTCTTTCTTCACCCTATAAGTGAGGAGAGCAAAATCTTCCCTAAACCAATAGAGCCAGGACTCCCTAGATGGAGAAATCCCACTAAAATGTTTCTTATTCCTCTCCTTCCAGATGCTCCATGCAGCCACCAGAAAAATTTCCATGAAGAGGGGTTGGATCCAGGAATCCTTTGCCTAGGCGATTTTTTGTAATCTGGATCCCCCTGGCTGCCAAGCAATGTGCAGGGTCGGCCAACAACTTGAGCTGAAAGAACAGTTGAAGAAGAGATACTCAACGGTTTCTTCAATGGTAGGCCACATAAGATGCAGTCATGGTTATCTGCTATGTTGTACTGCCTACGTTTCAACATATTCCGTGTATTTAGCCTGTCAGACAGAAATAGCCAGCCGAAGACCTCGATCTTCATCGTTGATTTAGACTTCCAGATCCACTTTGTAGCTTAAGTGAGCATGACCCACTAGTGCAGAACCGGGATTTAGCACCGGTTCATAAGGGCCTTTAGTACCGGTTCGGCATGAACCGCCACTAAAGTGCCACCGCGTGGCACGAGCCAGGGCTGAGTGCTTGGAGACCTTTAGTACCGGTTGGTACCACCAACCGGTACTAAATGTTTGGGGGCGGTTTGGTTTTATTTTTTATTTTTCCTTTAATTTTATGTTTTCAATTTAATTGATAGATTGTTTTTATATTATAATGAGTTATTAAATCATTAGGTGAAAGTACCGCAGACTAGTTTCAACTGGATGCATGGATCCTAGTTTCAACTGGATATGACATATACTTGATCACTTAGCTAGGATCCATCCAGTTGAAACTAATCTACGGTTTGCTTCATAAATGATATAATAAATCATCATCATCATCATCATCATATTAATATAAAAACTCTTGCATCATATCATCACCAACAACAGTATACTAGCTAGCTAATAATCATCATAGTCGTCATTACCACTATTTAATCATCATAGTCTTACTGCTATCTAATCACCACCACACTACTAGGAAAAGGCTATAGATGAAATTGACACTAATGGCGCACTAGAGAAGTGGTGCGCCACTACTATTTACTAATGGCGCACCATGTGGTGATGCGCCATTAGTGTGGAAGACACTAATGGCGCACCAGGCACAAGGTGCGCCACAAGTAACAATTTTTTTTTTCATTTTTTCAAACATATTAATGGCGCATCCTGACAAAGTGCGCCATTAGTAGTTCTAACTAGTAATGGCGCACCAACCATGGAGTGCGCCACTACTGTATTTTTTTATTCTTTTTTTTACAAAACTACTAATGACGCACTATTGCAAAGTGCACCATTACTAGTTCAAACTAGTAATGGCGCACTATGCCACGGTGCGCCATTAGTATATATATATATATATATATATATATATATATATATATATATATATATATATATATATATATGTATTTACTTTTTTTGCAAAACTACTGATGGCGCACGACCAGGAGGTGCGCCATTAGTATGTTGGGTTACTAATGGCGCATGGCTGTGTGGTGCGCCATTAGTAACCTAAGATCAGCTAGATATTTTGGACAGTCACACCTACACACTCACTTTCCCCACTTCATTCCCTCCACCTCCTTCTCCAAGCTTGTCAGCTGCCTCCTCCTCCTCACCTCATTTGCACCATAGATTCATCAAAATTAAGTGGTGAAATTACCTTTTTTTGATAGGTAAGTAAGGGGAAAGCTATCTTCATGTTGTAGATCTACTTTTTTTCTCCCTAGCTCGCTCCAACAACGTGCACATGCACTTTTTGTGGCCTAGCTAGATCTATGTATGTTTGTGATGTTGCATATGTTTGTGGTGTTGCATATATGTTTGTGTTTGCAGGTACCGGTATTTGAAATGCGATAGTTGCCAATATTTTGCCGGAATGTTGATTCATTTCCGTTTCGGCGAGAATTTTGGCACTATGCATTCTTTTTTGTCCTATTTTTAGGGAAAGTCATGCCAAATTTTTTTCTTGGTTCTAAAATATCATTTTGCTCTACCCCGCAGACGACCATGGTCCGCACGATGACCGAATACATCGTGAATAGGTTTTTGAGCTCCGCGAAGGCCGAGACGCTTCAAAAGAACAAGACGGAGATAAGATGTCCGTGTCGAAGATGCAAGCTGAAGAGCCTTATTGCGGACCCGGATTCCGGGCAGGTGCGGGACCACCTGCTCTTGCATGGTTTCATGGATGGCTATCGGTGGCAAGGTGATGAAGATGACTATGAAGTCGTCCATGGGGGCCGGGCAAGAAATGAGGAAGGGCAGCAAGACAACCACCGCGGCTCGGGCGGGCGAGAAGACGAAGAATCTCCAGGACATGATCATGACGGTGATGCTGTACACAGTCATCATGTAGAAGATGCCGGACATGATGATGAGGAAGATGCCGGAGCAGACGAAGGGCATGATCATGAAGATGAAGATGCCGGCGGAGCATACGACGATGGACCATCGATGGGCTGGGTGCAGGACCCTCATATTCAAGAGCTGCTTCTCAAGCAGACGGATAACGCAAGAGCTGCCGCCCGAGAGAAAGCCAAGCTGGTGTAACACCCCGAGACCGATGTGCCAGGTGTCCTCCAGTTTTTCGCCGTCGTTGCCATGTCATTTGCTTGCGTGTTGCATCTTATCATGTCATCATGCCTTCATCTCATAAATCTTTTACAACTCAACTAACGAAATTGCATGGATCTTCGGTCCATTTAAATCGAGGGAATTCACATGGTGATTCTCTTTATAACATATCCTCCCAATATTAGGGAGCTAAATAAAAATATTCCATTCGCTTGGAGTTAACGCTAACACACTTGCAAAATATCCCAATGCCTTTGTTACCTTAATTCTCGGTCTCCACATGGCCATATATTTCTTTCATCATATTTCGGAGCTCTACCAAAAATCCGAACATTTTTGGACACATCTTTTTCCTAGCCCTTATTCAAACCATTTGAATTAAATTCAAATGACTTTGAATTAAATCCTTGCAATCTTGCCTCTCCTATTTTCGTGGACCGTGCACATTTTTTTACGAGTCCGTGATAATTATCCACGAGTCCAACTTCGTGTCCTAACCCCCCCCCCCACTTTCTTTCTTTGTCTTCTCTTGTTTTTCTGATAAAGAAAATTATAACAGAAGGAAGGGAGAGAGATATTTGGAGGGAGAGGTGGCCTGCACCACTGCCCACCTGGGCCTCCCAACGTCCAGCAGCCGCACCAGTGGCCCAAGAACCAGCCAAGGCCCGACCGAACCCTAGCCTCCCTATTTCCTACCCCTTGCTCCCTCCTCGTTCCCAGCGCCGCCAGGGAGACCGCATCCCTCGATCCACCTCTCCTCGATCCCCATCTCCCTCGCCCCACGCATCGAGCCGGGAGAGCCGCTGCTCGATCCCCACCTTCCTCTCACTCGCTCCCTCATCCCACTACCTCCTCCTCATCGTCTTGGGGCCCGATGCGCGCCACCACTGCAGGCCGGAGCCCCGTCAACCACCTCGCCGCCGTCGCGCCCAGGGGGCCACCAGCAAGGCCCTGCGCCCGCAGACGTCGTCCTCCGGCGCCCAAGTCCCGCGCGACACGCCAAGCCTCCATGGCCGCACCTCCTTCACCGCCCGAACCCGTCGTCCTCAACCCCGTCAAGCTCCGTCGCGCCCCGCGCCCTCAAGTGTCTCGTGCCCCGCCGCCGTCCGTCTTCTCGATCCAGCGCTGCCCTGCTTCCTCGTCCTCGCAGTCGCTTCCCTACACCACTAGGCGCCGCCCCCGCAGCCCTCTCCATCGAGCAGGATCAGGAGCGCCACAAGGACGCCCGCCTCGACCGCGCCTGGGCTGCATTCTCGCCCTTGCTGCTTACCTAGGGACCACGCGGTCCAATGCCGGCCTCGCCAAGGCCCAGCTTCGCCAGCTCCTCCGGCCCAGCTCCCGCTGACCTCCTCAAGTTCACGACCTAGGACCTGAGACCCGTTGCCTTCACTGCTAATTTTCCGTGGACGTCAAGTACCAGTACCACGACCCTGGATGGCTGCGAGTCGTGTACCTCTACAGCTAGTGCGCTTTGCGTCAAGTCCGACTACAATGTGAACAAACTACCGTCTCCGAAGAACCATACGTACCCGGACCGTCAAGCACCTTCTCCGAGGATTTTGCCAAGTACCATGACATGATGATCCTCGAACGCGTTAAGTACCACTACCGTCAAGTACCTCTTCGCAAGACCAAATTCCTCTATGACATGTGTACGACTACCGCCGCCGTGATTTTGACAAGACGTTGTGAGCCTCTACTTCCACTACGACCCGTGTACCACTACTTCCTTCGACGAACGCGTTCCGCCCTCGAATGCACGCTTCGAAGGTATAACCCTGAGACGACTGCCCGTGAATGATGCATGTGTGATGTATGAGATGCTCATGTTCGAACCGTGTTCCAATTGTCGATGCACGTTGCCCCTCGTTCGCCTTGTTACCATCGTCTCTTGGGACACCCGGTATCCGGGAGCACCCCACCATCCTTGCATGACACGCCCCGTCACTTTTCCTTTTGCACCGGCATCTCAATCGAGTACTGGAACCGGAACGTTGCCATGGCACCGTTACCGTTATCGTTGCCGTGGCACCCCTTTCCTTCCACCACGATGACAAATGCTTCATAATGCTCTTATCAACATTTTCTGAAAATTGCTTAAAACTTGAATATGTCATCCGCATCATGTTAACAACATCAAGAATATTTAAAACTATGGTTTGTATTAATTTGCTATATGCATATGGGGATTTACCGGATTTGTCGTTTGCTATATCCGGCCCCATTTAAATTGTTTAGATAGATAATCCCTTTATGCTTCACCTCCTGCCATGTTAACCAACATTTAATATTGTTGGGTACATAAACGAGATCGAACTAAATAAGTCATGTGGTGTTTTCTTCAATATGCAACTCCGTTGCATGTTGAGCTCCACTTAATTTGTAATATTGTTTTTGCACTCTGCCATGCCATGCTTCATTAAACTGGACATGCATCATACTCGATTGTGCATCATGCCATGTTGATGTGTTGGTTGTTTACTATGTTGTTTGTTTCTTTCCGGTGTTGCTACTTCGGGTTGGTTCCGATAACATCGCGTTTGTGAGGAACCGTTCGACTACGTCCGTTTGTCTTCTTCATGGACTCGTTCTTCTTCCTTGCGAGATTTCAGGCAAGATGATCATACCCTCGAAATCACCACTATCTTTGCTTTGCTAGATGCTCGCTCTTTTGCTATGCCTATGCTGCGATACCTTCCATTTGCTTATCATGCCTCCCATATTGTTGAACCAAGCCTCTAACCCACCATGTCCTAGCAAACCATTGTTTGGCTATGTTACCGCTTTGCTCAGCCCCTCTTATAGCGTTGTTAGTTGCAGGTGAAGATTGAAGTTTGTTCCTTGTTGGAACATGGAGATACCGTTCCTTATTGGAACATGTTTACTTGTTGGGATATCACTATATATCTTATTTAATTAATGCATCTATATACTTGGTAAAGGGTGGAAGGCTCGGCCTTATGCCTGGTGTTTTGTTCCACTCTTGCCGCCCTAGTTTCCGTCATATCGGTGTTATGTTCCCGGATTTTGAGTTCCTTACGCGGTTGGGCTATTATGGGAACCCCTTGACAATTCGTCTTAAGTAAAGCTCTTCCAGCAATGCTCAACATTGGTTTTACCATTTTCCACCTAGCCTTTTCTTTCCCTTGGGTTCTGCAGACTCAAGGGTCATCTTTATTTTAACCCCCGGGCCAGTGCTCCTCTGAGTGTTGGTCCAAACTGTCAGCCGCCGGTGGCTACCAGGGGCAACTCTGGGCTGGCCTACCGGAAGTTTGGACAATCTGAGTGTGCCCTGAGAAAGAGATATGTGCAGCTCCTATCGGGATTTGTCGGCACATTCGGGCGGTGTTGCTGGTTTAGTTTTACCCTGTCGAAATGTCTTGTTGTACCGGGATACCGAGTCTGATCGGAATGTCTCGGGAGGAGGTCTATTCCTTCGTTGACCGTGAGAGCTTGTGATGGGCTAAGTTGGGACACCCCTGCAGGGATTTGAACTTTCAAAAGCCGTTCCCGCGGTTATGGGCAGATGGGAATTTGTTAACGTCCGGTTGTAGAAAACCTGAAGTTGACCTTAATTAAAATGAATCAACCGTGTGTGTAACCGTGATGGTCTCTTTCCGGCGGAGTCCGGGAAGTGAACACGGTGTTGGAGTTATGCTTGACGTAGGTTGTTTTAGGATCACTTCTTGATCATACTTTTATCGACCGTGCTTTGCCTTCCCTTCTCGCTCTCATTTGCGTATGTTAGCCACCATATATGCTAGTCACTTGCTGCAGCCCCACCTCATACCTTTTACCTTACCCATAAGCTTAAATAGTCTTGATCGCGAGGGTGCGAGATTGCTGAGTCCCTGTGACTCACAGATACTTCCAAAACCAGTTTGCAGGTGTCGATGTTACCGAGCAGGTGACGCAACCAAGCTCAAGGAGGAGCTCGTTGAAGATCTTGTCCTTTGTGTTGTTTTGTTCTAGTTGATCAGTAGTGGAGCCCAGTTGGGGTCGATCGGGGACCTTTGTCGCACTTGGGGTTCTTCTTTTATTTTGGTTCCGTAGTTGGACCTTGTTTGTATTTGAATGATTTAATGCTTTATTCTTGTAATTGTGTGAAGTGGCGATTGTAAGCCAACTATGTATCTCTTTCCTTATTATATTACATGGGTTGTGTGAAGATTACCTCACTTGCAACATATGCCTTCAATGCGATTATGCCTCTAAGTCGTGCCTCGACACGTGGGAGATATAGTCGCATCGAGGGTGTTACAAGTTGGTATCAGAGCCTTCCTCGACCTTAGGAGCCCCATTGCTTGATCGTTTTTAGCAGCCGCTGTTGAGTCTAGAAAAATGTTTTGAGTCATCTAGGAATTATATATCAGAGAGTTTAGGAATTCTTTTTTACTTCCCAGTCTCCTCGTCGCTCTGGTAAGGCATCCTGACATAGAGTTTTGACTCTTCTCTTCTCAAATTTCACTAAAAAAAAATTTAGGATCACGCGGGTATCTTGGAATCGTTTCGATGGTTTTGTGATGAGAACATTGTCTTGGTGCCTCCTGTCAGGGGTTTAGTGGAAGTGTCCCGGGGAGTTGATCTCTGAGGTGTTATCATCATAATTTTATCGTTGCAATTCTGGAATACCTGAGTTGAGTACGCCGACATCGAAAATCTCTTTTATGCAGTTCGTTGGTGAGATAACCTCGACGCCACCCAGTACTGGGGCGGGAGTTCGGGAGTATTGCCATAACTTGTATAACGGATGCTTTTCGAAGGTTGAGGTAGATGATTTCCGAAGGTTTCTTGGTTATGTGTTGAAGGATGGATACAGCTGGATGTAGGATTTGCTAGTTTGGGTGAGATATTATGCTTCCCTTGTATCCCCAACACCTGATTGCATAACCGGAAAGGTTCGGGAGTTTATAAGTGGGAATTCAAGTAGCTCTTAGGATTTCTTTCCGACAAATGCATGGTATGAAATTGGGGTTCGACGTCTAGTGGTCCGCCTATTCACGGTCGGTTTTACAGTGGTCTCGTTGTGCCTTAAAGGGTCCATGGCTATGCCGACTCGGGGACGCTTCGTATGTCATGTGCACTGCCTTGTTCATGATGGTGCTGTACAATCGAGCCCGTGTAGGCCCCACCACGAAAACTTCGGACGAAATCTCTATCATATGTTTGTTCCGGCTTATTCTGCGAGCCAATCCTTTGTTTTTGTTTTTGAGTTGTGGTATTCGAGTTGCTTCAAAGTCAAATGTTGATTCCATCCCTTGTCTAAATGGTGTTCTCATACTCCGATGTGAATACTAATCCTTCTTGATCATCAAGATTGTTTTGTCAATCCTTTTTAACTGGTGTGCTTCTCTTCAAGTGGATCCGATCATTTCAACATCCGCAAGATCAATTCTAAGTTTCTCAACGGTGTTCGTTTCATCTATTCCAACTTGTCTTTGTTTTTCCCACCCTCCCTCCCTTGTTTTTTTTCAAGGACTCAGATTTCTTGATCAAGTATCCTTTGATTCATGTGAAGTCTCTTCTTTCTTTTCAACAAATTTTCTTATCCGGTGATTCTCATGAAGATTCTAACGGAGCCTCAAGTTCGTCATTCGTCATTCTTTTCTTCTCCGGTGGAACCAATTCAAGCTTTTGGTGTTGATCATATCCTTTTTCCTCGTTTCAAATGTCTTCTCATGCTGGTCCACCTCATAAACTTCCCCGCTTGCTATTCTATTGTTCCAGAGTGCTCAAGATATCTCGAAGATTCGTGTTTTGCACTCTGCTTTCGTTCAAGCTCTTTCGAGGAGGTTATCTCATTCAAGCCATTTAATTCAACCGGTGCAATCTCTCTTTTCAAGCAATCTCTTCAACGGTGTTTCTTTTGAGTGGGCCCTAACCCACAGGTCTTTTCCCAGGATCTTACCTGACTCTTCTTATTTTCCTCGAGCTATCCTCAAATTTCTTTTGAAGTTTGACGTAAGAATGATTTATCATCAGTCAAATGTTTTCTCCAAGATCTGTCAAATTCTTTTCATCGTTGGCTCAACCTTTCCATTCTTCATTCCGGAGTGTCTAAATAATTCACGGTGGTGCTTCTCGTCGTCATTCTCAGATTTTGAAGACTAAAGAAGAGTTTCTCTTTAATCTTGCTCCATTCTCTTCAAGATTCGGGATTCTAGCTTGTTGCCATCCTCTCATAATTATTTTCGATTGTGAGAATCCTTTTCACCCATCAGGAGATATTCAGGAGTCTTTTTAGTTTGATTATCCGGAGGCCATCAATTCAGGTGTATTCATTCTCAGCCTTCAGTTGTCATTCTCCAATCTTACCGGTGCATCAAGTGTTCTCTAATCAGTTCGTGATCCCTTCGTTCTCATGTATCCAAATTCTCTCCAGCATCTTCGTTCATTTGCTAAATTCTTCCCGGTGCCTTCCTTATCTTTCTTTGTTCATTTTTTAATTCTTACGGTGGTTCGCTCAAGATTCTTCTTCCTTCATTTATCATATCAATTTATTCGTTGTTTCAATTCTTATGGTGGTTCATTGAAGATCTTCTGAAGTTTGTGCTATATCTCTCTTAATCCTTTCTATGAGAATAAGCAATATGCCAAATCCGTTGATTGTCATCAATTTAATTGGTGAAGGATAAGCTTAATGTAATTCTTATTCTTGTTTCATCAAGTGAACTCAATTCCTTATTCCGGAGGCTCACAAAATTCTTGATCTCAATTGTTTTACCTTCTATTTTCCCGGAGTTCCTACCTCTCGCAATTATATCACCACGGAGATCCATCTAATGATTGCAAGTATTCACCTTGTGTTTCCATCTTCTCTTGCCTTCCGTTTGAGCATTCTTTTGTTTACCGGAGTTCTTCATGGAGGTTCTACATGATGGATTCATCAAGGATTTAATTCCTTCTCGAAGTGTTCATCGACAGTCTTTGCTAAGAAGCTCAAGTTTTCTTCATCTTGCTATCCGGAGTGCAATTCTTTCTTCCATATCATTGGAGGTGGTATTATGTCACTCTTGATAATTTGAGTTCATGTTTCATGATTCACATGTTGTTAAGAATGAGGTATTTTAAATCCATCATCTCGTCATTGGAGTTACCTTGGGTTATATTTCACCTAAAGCCTCCCCTAAGGTTTGTTACTATTATGGTGCTTATAAATGACCCAAGTTCTTCATTTATCCTCCCGGTGAAATACGTTCTCGTCTCCTTGTTCATATCAATCCAATATATCGTTTCCGTTAGTGGCAGATTTTCACCTCTTGATTTTGAGATGTATTCCATAAGACCATATCAAGCTTATTCTTTTCGTTGTTGTGTTTCCAACAACTCCATTCGACCCTTCTCCTAAGATGCCTTCTCAAGCTCTTTTGTGGCAGATGTTGGCATTTTCTTCCCTCTTTTATTTCAATTATCTATATTCTATTCTTGTGTTCCGGAGGCAGTGTATTGTTGTTTTCATCAAGTATCCCCTCATCTTGTCAAATTCATGTTAAATTCCTTCCATTTACAGTCGGAATGCTGTCCAAATTATATCATTCTTAATCCTTCTCTATCTTGTTTTAACCGGAGTGGTTTCAATATATATCTTGCCCTTCAACCTCAAGGGTTTTTTTCGCAATGTTCTTTGTTCCTCTTTTATAAAGGAGTGTTTTCGACCTTGTTCACCTTCGTGGTATTCTGTCTCAAATTTGTTCAACCTCGCAAGGTTCTTTGGTTTCACCCGTTTGTCAAAGGAGCAACTTAGCCTTACCTCTCCTCTTTCTCTTCCGTTTTCCCTCCGGAGCCATTCTAGATCTCGGGACGAGATCCTCTTGTAGTGGTGGAGTGTTGTAACACCCCGAGACCGATGTGCCAGGTTTCCTCCAGTTTTTCGCCGTCGTTGCCATGTCATTTGCTTGCGTGTTGCGTCTTATCATGTCATCATGCCTTCATCTCATAAATCTTTTGCAACTCAACTAAATAAATTGCATGGATCTTCGGTCCATTTAAATCGAGGGAATTCACATGGTGATTCTCTTTATAACATATCCTCCCAATATTAGGGAGCTAAATAAAAATATTCCATTGGCTTGGAGTTGACGCAAACACACTTGCAAAATATCCCAATGCCTTTGTTATCTTAATTCTCGGTCTCCAACATGGCCATATATTTCTTTCATCATATTTCGGAGCTCTACCAAAAATCCGAACATTTTTGGACACATCTTTTTCCTAGCCCTTATTCAAACCATTTGAATTAAATTCAAATGACTTTGAATTAAATCCTTGCAATCTTGCCTCTCCTATTTTCATGGACCATGCACATTTTTTTACGAGTCCGTGATAATTATCCACGAGTCCAACTTCGTGTCCTAACCCCCCCCCCCACTTCCTTTCTTTGTCTTCTCTTGTTTTTCTGATAAAGAAAATTATAAGAGAAGGAAGGGAGAGAGATATTTGGAGGGAGAGGTGGCCTGCACCACTGCCCACCTGGGCCTCCCAACGTCCAGCAGCCGCACCAGTGGCCCAAGAACCAGCCAAGGCCCGACCGAACCCTAGCCTCCCTATTTCCTACCCCTTGCTCCCTCCTCGTTCCCAGCGCCGCCAGGGAGACCGCATCCCTCGATCCACCTCTCCTCGATCCCCATCTCCCTCGCCCCACGCATCGAGCCGGGAGAGCCGCTGCTCGATCCCCACCTTCCTCTCGCTCGCTCCCTCATCCCACTAGCTCCTCCTCATCGTCTTGGGGCCCGATGCGCGCCAACACTGCAGGCCGGAGCCCCGTCGACCACCTCGCCACCGTCGCGCCCAGGGGGCACCAGCAAGGCCCTGCTCCCGCAGACGTCGTCCTCCGGCGCCCAAGCCCCGCGCGACGCGCCAAGCCTCCATGGCCGCACCTCCTTCACCGCCCGAACCCGTCGTCCTCAACCCCGTCAAGCTCCGTCGCGCCCCGCGCCCTCAAGTCTCTCGTGCCCCGCCGCCGTCCGTCTTCTTGATCCTGCGCTGCCCTGCTTCCTCGTCCTCGCCGTCGCTTCCCTACACCTCTAGGCGCCGCCCCCGCAGCCCTCTCCATCGAGCAGGATCAGGAGCGCCACGAGGACGCGCGCCTCGACCGCGCCTGGGCTGTGTTCTCACCCTTGCTTCTTACCCAGGGACCACGCGGTCCGATGCCGGCCTCGCCAAGGCCCAGCTTCGCCAGCTCCTCCGGCCCAGCTCCCACTGACCTCCTCAAGTTCACAACCTAGGACCTGAGACCCGTTGCCTTCGCTGCTAATTTTCCGTGGACGTCAAGTACCAGTACCACGACCCTGGATGGCTGCGAGTCGTGTACCTCTACAGCTAGTGCGCTTTGCGTCAAGTCCGACTACAACGTGAACAAACTACCGTCTCCGAAGAACCGTACGTACCCGGACCATCAAGCACCTTCTCCGAGGATTTTGCCAAGTACCATGACATGACGATCCTCGAACGCGTCAAGTACCACTACCGTCAAGTACCTCTTCGCAAGACCAAGTTCCTATACGACATGTGTACGACTACCGCCGCCGTGATTTTGACAAGACGTCGTGAGCCTCTACTTCCACTACGACCCGTGTACCACAACTTCCTTCGACGAACGCGTTCCGCCCCCAAATGCACGCTTTGAAGGTATAACCCCGAGACGATTGCCCGTGAATGATGCATGTGTGATGTATGAGATGCTCATGTTCGAACCGTGTTCGAATTGTCGATGCACGTTGCCCCTCTTTTGCCTTGTTACCATCGTCTCTTGGGACACCCGGTATCCGGGAGCACCCCACCATCCTTGCATGACACGCCCCGTCAATTTTCCTTTTGCACCGGCATCTCAATCGAGTACCGGAACCGGAACGTTGCCATGGCACCGTTACCGTTATCGTTGCCGCGGCACCCCTTTCCTTCCACCACGGTGACAAATGCTTCATAATGCTCTTATCAACATTTTCTTAAAATTGCTTAAAACTTGAATATGTCATCCGCATCATGTTAACAACATCAAGAATACTTAAAATTGTGGTTTGTATCAATTTGCTATATGCATATGGGGATTTACCGGATTTGTCGTTTGCTATATCCGGCCCCATTTAAATTGTTTAGATAGATAATCCCTTTATGCTTCACCTCTTGCCATGTTAACCAACATTTAATATTGTTGGGTACATAAACGAGATCGAACTAAATAAGTCATGTGGTGTTTTCTTCAATATGCAACTACGTTGCATGTTGAGCTCCACTTAATTTGTAGTATTGTTTGTGCACTTTGCCATGCCTTGCTTCATTAAACCGGACATGCATCATACTCGATTGTGCATCATGCCATGTTGATGTGTTGGTTGTTTACTATGTTGTTTGCTTCTTTCCGGTGTTGCTTCTTCGGGTTGGTTCCGATAACGTCGCGTTTGTGAGGAACCGTTCGACTACGTCCGTTTGTCTTCTTCATGGACTCGTTCTTCTTCCTTGCGGGATTTCAGGCAAGATGATCATACCCTCGAAATCACTACTAACTTTGCTTTACTAGATGCTCGCTCTTTTGCTATGCCTATGCTGCGATACCTTCCATTTGCTTATCATGCCTCCCATATTGTTGAACCAAGCCTCTAACCCACCTTGTCCTGGCAAACCATTGTTTGGCTATGTTACTGCTTTGCTCAGCCCCTCTTATAGCATTGTTAGTTGCAGGTGAAGATTGAAGTTTGTTCCTTGTTGGAACATGGAGATACCGTTCCTTATTGGAACATGTTTACTTGTTCGGATATCACTACATATCTTATTTAATTAATGCATCTATATACTTGGTAAAGGGTGGAAGGCTCGGCCTTATGCCTGGTGTTTTGTTCCACTCTTGCCGCCCTAGTTTCTGTCATATCGGTGTTATGTTCCCGGATTTTGCATTCCTTACGCGGTTGGGCTATTATGGGAACCCCTTGACAGTTCGTCTTAAGTAAAGCTCTTCCAGCAATGCCCAACATTGGTTTTACCATTTGCCACCTAGCCTTTTCTTTCCCTTGGGTTCTGCAGATTCAAGGGTCATCTTTATTTTAACCCCCCTCGGGTCAGTGCTCCTCTGAGTGTTGGTCCAAACTGTCAGCTGCCGGTGGCTACCAGGGGCAACTCTGGGCTGGCCTACTAGAAGTTTGGACAATCTGAGTGTGCCCTGAGAAAGAGATATGTGCAGCTCCTATCGGGATTTGTCGGCACATTCGGGCGGTGTTGCTGGTTTAGTTTTACCCTGTCGAAATGTCTTATTGTACCGGGATACCGAGTCTGATCGGAATATCTCGGGAGGAGGTCTATTCCTGCGTTGACCGTGAGAGCTTGTGATGGGCTAAGTTGGGACACCCCTGCAGGGATTTGAACTTTCGAAAGCCGTGCCCGCGGTTATGGGCAGATGGGAATTTGATAACGTCCGGTTGTAGAAAACCTGAAGTTGACCTTAATTAAAATGAATCAACCGCGTGTGTAACCGTGATGGTCTCTTTCCGGTGGAGTCCGGGAAGTGAACATGGTGTTGGAGTTATGCTTGACGTAGGTTGTTTTAGGATCACTTCTTGATCATACTTTTATCGACAGTGCTTTGCCTTCTCTTCTCGCTCTCATTTGCGTATGTTAGCCACCATATATGCTAGTCGCTTGCTGCAGCCCCACCTCACACCTTTTACCTTACCCATAAGCTTAAATAGTCTTGATCGCGAGGGTGCGAGATTGCTGAGTCCCTGTGACTCACAGATACTTCCAAAACCAGTTTGCAGGTGCCGATGTTACCGAGCAGGTGACGCAACCAAGCTCAAGGAGGAGCTCGTTGAAGATCTTGTCCTTTGTGTTGTTTCGTTCTAGTTTATCAGTAGTGGAGCCCAGTTGGGGTCGATCGGGGCCCTTTGTCGCACTTGGGGTTCTTCTTTTATTTTGGTTCCGTAGTCGGACCTTGATTGTATTTGAATGATGTAATGCTTTATTCTTGCAATTGTGTGAAGTGGCGATTGTAAGCCAACTATGTATCTCTTTCCTTATTATGTTCCGTGGGTTGTGTGAAGATTACCTCACTTGCGACATATGCCTTCAATGTGATTATGCCTCTAAGTCGTGCCTCGACACGTGGGAGATATAGTCGCATCGAGGGTGTTACAGCTGGATCAACTGGAGATAGACGCAGTTACTCCATTGTATGAAGGATACAGACCCGAGGATACCCGCCTGAAAGTAACGCTCATGGCTCTGGAGATGAAGGTAAAACACAAAATGACCGATGCATGCTTCGACGAGAACATGTCATTCTGGCACGAACGTCTTCCCAAGGGGAACAAGTGCCCGACTAGTTTCGAGGAGGCAAAGAAAGTCATGTGTCCTCTGGATTTACCGCACGTGAAATACCATGTGTGCATGAACAATTGCATCATTTATCGGGACGAGCAAGCGGAGTCTACCATTTGTCCGGTGTGCGGCGTCACTCGATACAAGAAGAGGAAGAGAGCTCCTCGAAAAGTGGTGTGGTACTTTCCGATCACTCCTCGTCTGCAGCGGTATTTCGCGGACCCTAAGGTAGCAAAGCTCCTGCGTTGGCATGCGGATAGGGAGGAGAAGAAGCGAGAAGATGACGCAAATGATCCGGAGGTAAATAAAAAAGACAAGATGCTGAGTCACCCTAAGGATGGGAGCTAGTGGCAAGCGTTGAACTTCGAACACCCAGAATTTGGGAAGGATCCAAGGAACATCATGCTGGGTGCGAGCACCGATGGAGTCAATCCGTTTCGCAGCCAGAGAAGCACACATAGCACCTGTCATGTGTTTGTGTGGATGTACAACCTTCCCCCCTGGTTGTGCATGAAGAGGAAGTACATTCACATGAGTATGCTAATTGAAGGGCCGAAACAACCAGGGGATGACATCAAACTATATCTGGGGCTGCTGAAGGAGGAGCTAGACACGCTGTGGAAAATGCCAGCCAATACGTGGGACGCTGCAGAGAAAGAATATTTCCCTATGTGAGCCGCACTGCTCACGACAGTGCACGACTATCTCGGTTACGGATATCTCGCGGGGCAGGTGGTCCATGGATTTTCTGGATGCGTCAGGTGCATGGATGACACAACATATCGCTAGCTAGATAGAGATCCCGGGTCTTCGAAAACCATGTTCATGGGACATCGAAGGTGGCTTCGCGACGATGACCCGTGGAGGAAACGCAAGGATCTATTCGATGGTGAAACCGAACCCTAAAGACGCCCGCGTACGAGGAGCGGCGAGGAAATAAACGGGTTGTTGAAAAATTGGAAAGATTGCCCACTACCGGGAAAGAAGCAAAAGGCACCAGAGCCGGGAAAGAAGCGAAAGGCGCCAGAGCCGCTGCTGAAGGTATGGAAAATGAGGTCTATTTTCTAGGACTTGCCGTACTGAAAGATCCACCGTTTGCCTCGCAGCCTTGATGCCATGCATATCACGAAGAACGTGTGCGAGAGTCTGCTTGGTACCCTGCTCAACATGCCAGAGAGGACCAAAGATGGGCCGAAAGCAAGGGCAGACTTGAAATCAATGGGCATCAGGCAGGAGCTTCACGCTAATGATGATGATGATGATGATGATGATGATGATGATGATGAGGCGAAGCAGGACACAGAAAGTCGTCGCAAAGGCAAAAAGGCCAAGAAGACGGGAAATGACTACCCTCCCGCGTGCTTCACTTTAAGTCAGGAGGATATCGAGCTGTTTTTCACCTGCCTCGTAGGAGTAAAACTTCCTTACGGTTATGGGGGGAAGATAAGCAGATACCTAGACCCAGCGAAGCAGAAGTTCAGCGGGATGAAGTCTCATGACTGTCACGTGCTGATGACGCAGATACTTCCAGTTGCAATCCGTGGGATCATGGACGCGCACGTCCGTGAAACGCTATTTGGCCTATGCAACTTTTTCGACGTCATCTCTCGGAAGTCAGTTGGCGTGAGGCAACTCGGAAGGCTACAGGAAGAGATCATGGTGATACTATGCGAGCTTGAGATGTACTTCCCACCCGCATTCTTTGACGTTATGGTGCATCTGCTGGTCCATATCGTGGAGGATATCATCCAACTCGGGCCGACGTTCCTGCACAGCATGATGCCATTCGAAAGGATGAATGGTGTCATCAGAGGATACGTTCGCAACATGTCACGTCCAGAGGGAAGCATAGCCAGGGGCTTTCTGGCCGAAGAGTGCATCTCCTACTGCACGAATTATCTAGGCATCGAGAACCCCGTTGGTCTGCCCGTCAACAGGCACCTCGACAGGCTCGCTGGATGGGGTCACCGTGAGGGTCGCCGCGAAATGCATGTCGACTTTGAGGGTCGACTCGCCGACTTTGAACGAGCAAACCTAGTCGCGCTACAACACATAGACATGGTCGATCCTTGGGTGGTAGAGCACAAAACCTTTATTGAGAAGACGTACAATGACCGAGGCCAATAGAGGACGGACAGAGATATAATCAAAGAGCACAACTCATGTTTCACGCGTTGGTTCAAGCAGAAGCTTCTGTCGTACCCTTTACATGAGGATTCTTCTGCGGAAGAACAACTCATATTCGCCTTGTCACAGGGCACCGAGCACAACCTGATGACCTATGAGGCGTACGATATCAACGGCTACACATGCTACACCGAGGACAAAGATATCATCGAGTTCAATATGGTCATGAGATTATAAGCGTTCATAAGACCACAAAAGCAAATCACTCTTTGAGATTAAGTTCAGGACGAAGAACGCGGACATGAGAGGACAAGTACTAAGAGCATGAACTAGCTAATCACTCCTGCTGCTCTCTCTCAGGTAAAATAGCATATAACATGTATATCTCTCCTGATTCATCATATTGGAGCATGCAGATGAACCTGTCTCCTAATCGTGGGCTACGCTTCTGATTGCTGCCCCCTAGTACTTCTCTGCGATCGTTCACAATTTTGCTTCAGTCTTTCACTATTAAACATTCCTCGGTTGTAGAAATCCTGAATGCACTCATGTGCAATGTAGGATGTCTTGGCCGTAAGCTAACCATTGACATGCGACGTTTAGTACCGATCCACTGAGGCACAACTGTCATCGGGAGTCCATCGTATAGTAACATTACTTATCAATGAAGTTTAGCTTGAAATAGATGTGACCATAGTTCAATACGACCACTATTGGTTGCACGTTTTGAGTACTAAGATTTTCAAATTCAGGAAAATAATTTCTCTTGATAGAATCAAGATCCTCAAGCCATGAAACATAATGACTTATCTCCTCGCAGTTTAGTTCAGGCCCGGGAGAGTGGACGGTCCTGTCTACCAAGCGCTGGACATGTTTGCTTGAATGGAAATAAGTTGTCAATAGAAATTAGTTGTCAACTATTTTTGAATAAACAATATCGAAGACATAAATATGGTTGAGAAACTCACATAATGGTAGAACTGGAGGCGTCTGCACATCGACCCAAATGTCTCTTTTACCTTCAATATCATCTTCAGGACGAATATCAAAGGTGATAAACATATCAGGCTAAAATGTATAAGCCTTGCATAGTGCTTGCCAAGTTTTGCATTCAAAATAGGTGTAGATGTCTGTATTGTATAATTTGACATTGAACGTATAACCATGCTAGGTCTTCAAGTAAACTCTCTTTAACTCCATAGTTTTGTTAGGACTGAAACCTATCTTATCCAAGACAAAAAATCTTGCATGATAGGGGATACGCTAGTAGAATAGTGAAAATTTAAAATTATAAGTTGAAGCAAATGAAGCATAAGTCATTCTTAATTACGAAAAAAGACTTATCATTGTGACTTACTGTATCCACTTCGAAGGTCCCATCCAGCTTGATGCTGAAGCACCTATAATCAACTAGGAAATTTCTGTCGCACGAGCCACGCTGGTCTTCGCAGTATTCGCATATAATGAAATTGTTTTCGTCGTTAGACGACATTTCTTATGTTCATAGGTGAAACATTAAACACTTACAAATTCTATTAATTCAACTAATTCAACTAGTTCTATTAATTCAACTAGTTCAACTAATTCAAGTAATTCAACTAAGCACTTACTAAAAATAAACTAGTTCTATTAATTTTCTTACTAAAAATAAATTAGCAAGTTCTATATAGTAAAATTTTAATTAGATGATCAAATATCATATATCTAAATTTAATATATATCTAATTCATCTAACATTAATATATCTAATTCATCTATAACAAAAAGTATAAAAAACTAACTCATCTAACATTAATATCTAGCTAATTCATCTAACATTTGACATTAATATGTAACAAATATTTCTATCTAATTCATCTAATATTTGACATTAATATCTAACATTTATATATATATATAACAATTATATATATATATAATCTAACATTTATATAAAACAAAAGTATAATAAACTAAAAAACAAAAAACAGAAAAATCATTAAGAAAAATCTGTTTGTGTGTGTGTACTATGTGTGTCTGTTTACTTGTGTTTGTGAGTGTGTGTGCATCTGCACAGAGAGGCTGTCGGCGAGCGGCAGGGGGCCGGCCAGGGCGCGCGGTTGATCTTACAGCGGGGCGACGGCCGGTGATGCCAGGCGGCAGGGACGGGCCGGGGGCGACGACCGGAGTTGTAATAAGTTATTAAAATTTTGAATAGTCGGTGTAACAGATGAGTTTTCGTGTGAAACCCTGATACTTCGAAAGAGATTGTCCAGTTTATACACGAAGTGCATCCAGTTTTTGCTGTAACCCTCTCTACTTTTTTGCATATGCTATGCGGGTGAAATGATGATACCATGCCAAGTTTCAACCTTTTCAGAGTTTATTTTGTAGTGCTTTTAAATTTCAGGGTCATTTAGCTCAAAACAAATCAGTAAATGCATAAAAAATCGCAAATTATGTCAAAAAGGGTTGAAAGTTGATGACGTGTCTTTGAATGGTGCATCCTGAAAGCAGAAAAAATTCCAGAGTTGTAATAAGTTATTAAAATTTTGAATAGCCGGTGTAAGAGATTAGTTTTTGTCTGAAACATTGATATTTCGAAAGAGATTGTCCAGTTTGTACACGAAGTGCATCCAGTTTTTGCCGTAACCCTCTCTACTTTTTTGCACATTCTATGCGGGTGAAACAATGATACCATGCCAAGTTTCAACCTTTTTAGAGTTCATTTTGTAGTGCTTTTAAATTTCAAGGTCATTTAGCTCAAAACAAATCAGTAAATGCATCAAAAATAGCAAATTATGTCAGAAAGGGGTGAAAGTTGATGACGTGGCTTTGATTGGTGCATGATGTACGCAAAAAAGTCCGGAGCTGTAATAAGTTATTACAATTTTGAAGTGCCGGTGTAACAGATGAGTTTTCGTCCGAAACTCTAATATTTCGAAAGAGATTGTCTAGTTTGTACACGAAGTGCATCCAATTTTTGCTGTAACCCTCTCTACTTTTTTGCACATGATATGCGGATGAAATGATGATACAATGCCAAGTTTCAACCTTTTTAGAGTTTATTTTGTAGTGCTTTAAATTTCAAGGACATTTAGCTCAAAACTAATCAGTAAATGCATCAAAAATAGTGAATTATGTCAGAAAGGGTTGAAAGTTGATGACGTGGCTTTGAATGGTGCATGCTGAACGAAAAAAAATCCGGAGTTGTAACAAGTTATGAAAATTTTGAAGTGCCGGTATAACAGATGAGTTTTCGTCCGAAACCCTGATACTTCGAAATAGATTGTACAGTTTGTACACGAAGTGCATCCAGTTTTTGCCGTAACCCTCTCGACTTTTTGCACATGCTATGCGGGTGAAATGATGATATATACCATGCCAAGTTTCAACTTTTTCAGAGTTCATTTATACTACTTTTCAATTCCAGGGTCATTTAGCTCAAAACGAATCAGTAAATGCATTAAAAATAGCAAATGAAGACACAAAAAATCCGGAGTTCAAATAAGTTATTAAAAATGAAAGAGAGGCGTAATGCTCACCTGCACGTTGCTTATCTTCATGCCTTGAGGAAATAGTGTAGACTGCACGGAGCTATGTGTAGTTTTCGTCCGAAACCCTTATAGCTCCTTGTAGTCTACATCACTTCCTCAAGGCCTAAAGCTAAGCAACGTGTGCAGTTGAGCATTGTGCCTCTCTTTCACCTTCTCTGCACTCAGGGCTTATAAACCGCAGTGAGTGCCTCTCGCTTGGTGAGGTGGGACTAAAAACAGCTGCAAAATGAAACAAATAAAAAGCCCTAGTACCGGCTCATGCCACGAACCGGTACTGAAGGTGCTCGTGGGGCCCCAGTCTGGCCACAGCCTGTCACAACATCTTTAGTACCGGTACTAAAGGGCTGCCACGAACCGGTACTAATTAGCTCCCCCACCTAGCCGTTGGAACCGGCACTAATGGACACATTAGTGTCGGTTTTGTTACAAACCGAGACTAATGTGCTTCACATTAGGCTCTTTTTCTACTAGTGAACATCTCGAAAACAGAAGGTATAGTATCTGTGTGAGGTAAATCTGAGGTCCCCTAAACATATGTCCACTTGTTCCCCCCCCCCCTGTTAGGCGTGCTTAATGCAATTCTCTAGTTTGGGATTGAAGCTCTCGGACCTCATCGTGGGCTTGTGTAGAGTGGTAGATGAAAGGTTTCCTCGAGCGTCGTGGCTGACAAGAAGTCTTGTATTGATACATCTTCAGATATTGCAAAGAAAAAGCCCGCGGGAAGGAATCAGCTATGATAGAGTTCCACCATAGATCTTTCCAGAACAACACATTGCCCCCATGTGAAACCTTGACTTGGGAGATCCCTCTGTAGATTGGCACTAGCTCTGTGACATCTCTCCACCAAAAGGGTCCACACGGATCAGAGGCATGTGGAATTTTGTTTTGATAGTATGTCTCCCATAATAGCTCCACCCATGGCAGGTCCCACTGATTGTAGGATTTATGTAAATATTTTAGTAGTAAAGCCTCCCCTTGCAATCAGGTGTTCAGTACCCCAAGCCCTCCACAATCTTTCGGTCTGCAAACCATGTCCCAGGACGCCAGTGAATTGCATTTATCACCTTGTTATGTTTTCTTCATCCATAGGCACTTACGTCTAATCTTGTCCAAGAGTTCAATAATCTTTGCAGGGAGTCTGAGTGTGCACATGGCGAAGATTGTCAGTGACGTGATTATAGAATTAAGTAGAGACAATTTGCCACCATATGATATCATGTTGAGGGTGGTTGACAGTCTTCTTTCCACAGTACAAACTAGCAGCATAAGGTCCTGAACCGTGGGTTTTGTAGTCCCAAGGGGCAGACCAAGATAGGTGAGTGGCATTTTCCCAATGACGCAACCAGAGATATTGGCAAGCTCTTGACAGGTATCATATGCACAATTGATGGGTATGAGGGTGGATCTGTGGAAATTGATCTTCAGGCTATTCGATGTGGCATAATCCGATAGAATGTCTTTGATACGTGTTGCTTGGATCGGACATGCAGGTAGGACTAGAATCGTATCGTCTGCATATAGGATGACTGGGTAGTCCTTTTGGGTGACGAAAGGGAAAGGTAGTTGGATATGACCCTATCAGAAAGCATCATTGATGGCTGCTTGTAGCAGATCTGCGGCAAGAACAAAGATAAGAGGTGATAGCGGATCTCCTTGCCGAACCCCTTTTTTCAGTGGTATTGTCTTCCGGATGTTCCATTGAGCAGCACAGAAGATTTGCCTAAGGACAATATGCATCTGATCCAGCCCAGCCATTTGGCGTTAAACCCCATACTGGCCATGATCTCTAGCATGCCATCATGTTCTATAGTATCGAAGGCTTTAGCAATGCCCAAGCCAGGAAATCTTGTATTGATCGTCCTCTAAGAAATCTGTACCGGTTTTTGTGTATCACCTTCAAAATATTTTTTTGCAAGCGATTGGCAAGGATAAGTTGATTACTTTGAGGCAGCAATTGAGCAATGTAATTGGTCTGAAGTCATTAACCGTAGCAGGGGAGTTGATCTTTGAGGTATCAGCGTGATGAAGCCCTCATTTATTCTTTCCAAATTGAGATTGCTGTCATAGAATTTATTGCATAGTTTATAGAAGTCTTCTTTAATTATTGTCCAGCAAATTTTGAGGAAGACACCTGTAAATCCGGGCATGGCGCTCTATGTGTCGCATAGCTTTGATCACCCCATCTATTTCATCCATAGTAAAAGGCACCGTGAGCTGTTCAAGCTCATCACATCTTTTTATTAAACTTCGTACATCAAATTCATCTCATGGGTTGCGAAGGTGCCTCATCTTTCTTTGAGAGCATGGAAGATTATGGATTCTTTCCCCGCATGGTCTTCAACATTAACTCCATCAGCAGTCGTGAGAGAGACAATGTTGTTCCTCCTGTACCTTTCTAATGCCATAGCTTGAAAGAATTTGGAATTCTCATCGCCAAATTGAACCCAACGGATAGTGCATAGTATCTTCCAGTAATTTTTTTGATAAGATAGTAGTCTAAGCAGGTGCGTCTTTAGGATTCTCCTAAATTTTGCCTCGGGAGTAGTGATTGTTCTTTTATTCTCAATGGCATCAAGTTCATTTAAAGCTCTGTTGGAATTTTCAATGGCCACAGAGAGTTTTGAGATGCTCCTACTCCAGTGTTTTAGGTCATGTCTCAAGATCTTGAATTTACTTGAGAGAATAGTTGCACAGTTATCTAATTTGATCTGCCTGTCCCATGAGGTTTTAACCAAATCAAAGAATCCGGGGTGTTGTATCCAGTGGGATTCATATCTGAAGAGTTTGGACCTGGGGAATGTCATTTCAATGGTGACAACACACGGTGTATGATCTGAGACAGGTTTTGCAAGCGGTTTTACTATATTGTTGGGATATGAGATAGTCCAATTGTTCGTCGTAAAGAACCAGTCATCCTGTTGCATGTTACCTAAGGTGTAAGATCGGCCTTTAATTAGTAGCTCAATCAAACTCTATGATCAAATGAAATCATTGAAGGTTATCACATCCGAGATGTTGCCCCTGGTTTGTTTCTGTTGCCAGGACTACGAATAAACTTAAAATCCCCAACAAATAGCCCATCTTCATCGGGTGGGACATCGAGTTCAAAAAGCCAATTAACAAAGTTGAGACGTTGTTCACCCTAACAGGGGCCATACACATTCACTAAGGTCCATTGTTGTGCAGATTGAGTCGATTTAAATCTAGTTTAAGGTGAAATCTTCAGATGCAATAGTATCAGCTGAAAAGATGTAGCTATTCCATGCGGTAGCAATTCCCTCTGAAGCCCCTTGTGAAGGAACATAGGCAAACTGATCAAAGCCGCGGGGATAGCAAATTTAATGAACGCGAGATCAAAAGATTTATTTTTTGTTTCCTGCAAGCAAATATCCGCAATAACTTCACATCCACTGGATGTGATCGCATTCAAGAGTGCTAATTGTTTGTCTCCCGAATTGAAGCCACGGAAATTCCAACCAAGAATGTTCTAATTAACCAAAAGACCCATAGCAAGATGCGGGAGCCTCTGCAATATTGGAAGCGAGCAAAGCATCTTTAGAGAGCTCCTCAGCCGGAATGCCACACATGTTCATGCCGATGATCTGGATCATTGGGACGGGTATTGGAGGGGGGCCCATCTTCAGTAGCCACTTTCTCAAGAGCTGTAGTGTCATCACGAAGTTCTGAAATTCTGACCGAAGAAGGTGCAGAGGGCATCCTTCTCGGCTTAACTTTCGACGTTTTGGTCTTGCAATCTGACACAGGAGGGACCCTAAAACCATCATATTTGTTCGCTCGGGCACTTCCGCGAAGATTCATTAAGGATTCAGGAACAACAGCCTTTCCTTTACGACGAGATTGAATAGCAGATTCAGAGTCAGCAGCCACAGACCCAACAACAATTGTTAATGGGCCTTGAGAGATGTTTGTTTCTTCCTATGGGCCATCAAGCAACATGTCCGGAACTAGTGTGGTGTATGCTTTAGTCAGCTCCAGCTAGCCATGTTCAGCAGGTGATGCATCAGTCAAGTGAGGCAGTTCCTCAATTGTAGCAGATGAGGAGCTGTATGTGGTGGCCCAAGGTTAAAAGAAAAGAGGAGAAAATAAACTTGCAAAAGTCGGAAACAACAAGTCAAAAGCTAAACGCGTGCATGTTTCAACAGTACGTACCCAATACGACAAAGTTTTTCAATTTTAAATGATGTTCAGTTTAGTCAGCTGATTCTTAATCTAAACAATTATACACTCCAAGCCCTTGTTTTGAGATCCGATATTATGATGGCTATGCTCAATTGTCTCGGGATCACACCAAATCAAATGCTAGAAGTTTGGAAATAAAGAGTGACCACCACATCAAAGATCTGATGTTTCCGGTACACACAGAAAAAATAATACCTTTGAAGCCACAATTTAAGGTTGCAGCTAGCTGGTGGTATAATCAGACCCAACAATATTAATAAATATGACTACATTGAGATCTAAAGGAATATATACCCGACCCATAGTTAACTTGGTTAGCCTCAGCTGTTCTACTTCAGCGCCCATTTGAAAAAAGCTCAATAAAGAATTTCACGATTTCTCAACGCCTGCAGGAAAAAATAGCATGGCCTAAATGGTAATAACACTTGAATGAACAAAATTGTGAAGATAAATATTCAAACTTATTAAATGGTCCGAAAAAAACTGTGGATGTTGGCAAACCACGTACCCACAAAAATATTCCCTAACCTTTAAGAATACCATACCCTAGAAGAAATCGAGAGTAAGAGCATCTCCAGCCGCGCCCCCAACAGCCCCCCCAGGCAACTTTTTTGGCGCCGGCGCCAAAAAAACGCCCCAGTTGCGCCCCCAGGATGACGAAAAGCGCCAGTTCGGCCCTTTTTTCCGCCCGGCGGCCGCAGGTCGAACCCGGTACACTGGGGGGCGATCGAGGGCTCCGGCGCAAGGGAAAAGCGCGGCTGGCCCACACCGTCAGGCGAAAAGTCAAGATTTTCTTTCCCGACCCGCCTTCCACACCCCACGCCCTCCACCGCCACTAGCTATATCCAGGCGCCGCCCGCCGCCCTTCACCGCTAGATAGCCATTCCCCGCTGGACAAATAGCAGAGGTTCACCGCAGCAGCCCCTCCAACAACAGCTGGGCGTTTCCGGCCGCCGTTTCCGGCCGCGGAGGGGCAGTTCGGCGGGTGCACGCCCACCAGGCGCAAGGTGTTCGGCGATTTGCCTGCCTCGGCGATGGACTCGGATGATGAGGAAGTGCTCGCCGCACTGCTGGAGGAGGAACCCGAGGCCGACGTCCAGGAAGAAGAGCATCTGATGGTGCTCGCCGCCCTCGCCCAGCTGCTGGCGAGCAATGAAAAGCCGCGGCGAGGTGGCTCGGTGCCGGGGCGGGCGAAAGCAGAAAACCGGCATTGTCTCGAAGACTACTGCATGCTCTACTCCGACTACTTCACCGATGCTCCACTTCACGGCGACAAAACATTTTTGTGCCGTTATCGGATGAGCCGAAAGCTCTTCCTCAGGATTGTGAATTCCATCCGGGAGTTCGACAACTACTTCAAGTGCAAGATGGATAGCACCGACAAACTTGGATTCACCTCGATCCAGAAGTGCACGAAAGCGATGAGGATGCTTGTATACGGACCTCCCATTGATTCACTGGATGACTATGGGCGCATGGCCGAGCCCACCAGCATGGAGTGTTTCTACAAGTTCTGTCGGACGGTGGTGGCAGTGTTTGGACCGCAATACATGAGAACACCCAATGCGGAAGACACTGCTCGGTTCCTAGCACAGAATGCAGCAAGAGGATTTTCTGGGATGCTTGGAAGCATCGACTGCATGCATTGGAAATGGAAGAATTGCCCATTTGCTTGGCAGGGGATGTACAAAGGCGTCAAAGGCGGTTGCAGTGTGGTACTTGAGGCGGTGGCCACACAGGACCTCTGGATTTGGCACCCCTTCTTTGCTATGCCAGGAACTCACAATGACATCAACGTGCTGCACTGCTCTCCTGTCTTTGCCAAGCTTGTTGAAGGTCATTCTCCCCCGATGAACTTCGAGATCAATGGACGGCACTACAACAAGGGGTACTATCTAGCTGATGGCATCTATCCGAGATGGTCGACATTTGTGAAGACGATCTCAAACCCTGTTCTAGGAGGTAAGAACGCCTGGTTTGCGAAGGTTCAGGAGGCTTGCAGGAAGGATGTCGAGCAGGCATTTGGTGTGCTCCAATCTCGATTTGTTATTGTTCGGTACCCCACTCAAACCCGGTCGAAAGATCAAATGTGGGAGATTATGACTTGCTGTGTCATCTTGCACAACATGATCATCGAGAGCGAGCAACAAGACCCAGTGTTTGACACTGAACCATACTACAGGCAGGGTCCTCTAGCCGAAGTTGATCATCAGCTACCGGCAACCTGGACTGCCTATCTCATTATGCGCAAGATCTGATAGAGCACCTATGGAGGCTTAAGGGCGATGCCGGGCGCGACGTGTGATGAAATATGAGTTTTTATTTGTTGAACTGTGTAATTTGTATTGAACTATTTGTTGTTGTACTATTTTTTGAAGTATTTGATATTTCTGTGATGAAATATGTGATAAAAAAAATTATGTGGATAATTGAACGCCGAACAACGGAGAACCACGCCGAATATGGGCCTATTGTCGCACATATGTGTCCTTTATTCGCCGAAATGGGGCTGAAAAGTGGGCCAATATCGGCGCCTAGGGGCGACGACTGGGCGCAAAACCGCCCCAGCGCCGATTGTATCACCGGCTCGCCCCAGGGTGCGATTTTTATGCGTCCTGAGGAGGCGAACGGCTGGAGATGCTCTAAGACATTAGAACTAACTTTATTTATATCCACCCCATCGAGACAAGCGCTGCCACCGCTGCTTGTTTTCCCTGTCGCCGGGTTCTCCTCAGCTCGGGTCGCCCCACCTCAGGACTCTCCTGCTTCTTCATCCGAACTGTGAAGATCTGGTCATCCCTGCTCTCCATGGAGACGTCTGATCCCATGTGGTTGCATGGACGATGAAGAAAAGGAAGGCGAGGTAGATCTGCTGCCAGAGAGAGGAGGAACAGAAGGAGATGGCGCGGCGGCTAGGAGGGAGTAAAAGTGAGGGAGGGGGAAGGGCGGAAGGCCACGTGCGTGTGTGCGTTATGTTTTCGCCTGCCCAACCCCAGACCCAGCCACTCGCCGACGCCGTAGGTGCGCAACCCACCAACTGCTTCTTGGCCCCACAAACAAATGAGCCCACCGGCCATGCACTCATGCAGTCTCAGCCGAAACCTGTGGGTGCAAAAGAGATGGACGGTTGACCAGCTGACAGCACGGTAAAAGGAGCTATTCTCTGTCTCTCTGTTTACAAGGTGTGTGCATAGCCTTAGGTCATTAATTTGACTAACCTAATACAAGTTAAATATTACAAAAAGTATATCAATATAAACTTCATATGTTCTATTTTCAAACAGTATAATTTTTGTGTTATATAGTTTATATTAGGGTGATAAAATTGACAATCTAGGTATACGCACAGGACTTGTAAACTGAAATGAAGGGAGTACCGTAAATCGATCATGGGGTGGAAAATGCCGCACGAGCACAAATGCGCTAGAACAGTGGGTAGCACAGCATGATTTATATGTTCGATGATTTTGACAAATCTGTATCTGGTACGGTGGTACCTGAAATGTATAAACCATTTATTTAGTTTGATGTATTTACAATTACCTAGATCAAGGGAGTTTGTGATATGGTGAATGGTGTGTGAAGGCCTGAATGGAACCAGCCTACAATGCTTCACAGAAAAAAACCTGGTTCATCCATTGACTGTTTTTATTTAGATGAAGCTTGTATGAGATGAGCTGTGTGGTGTGTCTGAATTTCGCTTTCCTCAAAACAGTCTTTCGCCCCGCTTTATAGATAAAGCAACAACCACAGAATTACACGGCCGGCCGATACAAGATGATGAGGCTACCCTCTTACAAAGTTGATCCTGAGAAATTCGGCACACGCAGAACGCACGCGATTATGGTACCAGCTGCGAGCATCGGAAGAACTGAACACCGCCACACTACAACGCCGCCAAGAGGGAGAACGACGCTGAGCGTCGCTGCTACCGAGTCCACATTAGACAAAGGTCTTCACCCGGAGTCCGGACATGGAGAGAGAAGAACCAGAACGACGTCTTCAAGAAGAGTGCGGCACCCTCGGGTGTCGCCGTCATCGGCGCCAAGGCACTAAGCTTTTGCTCGGCAACTCACCCGTTCTACCACGAGACCGCCAGGAGGAGCGCGACGGTGTTAGATCCCCAGATCTAGATCAGGACGCCACCCCACCGAGAGGGAGGGCACATCCGAGCAACCCATCGCAACATCTCGCGTAGCCCACACAACCCGAGAGGGAAGCCACCACCACCGCAATGATGCCCGTCGAAGAGCAACCAAGCGGACCACCATCCGGGGCCACCGCCCCGACGTCCTTGTCACAAGATACCGTGTATCGTCCACATCACAACGCACTCAACCACAGAAGGAAGAGCAATGGCAGTCCATCTACTCCTAGCCCGGCATCAGTCCCCGAGTCTGGGCAGGCGCCTCCATAGTAGGAGGCGCCCACACCCGTGTCCCCAGCCAATACCCAGCGGACTGGGGGGACACGACTCTGAGACTGCAGACGGCCGCCGGCGAGCCAGCCTCGAGCCCTTGGCCAGACAAACTCACACGACACCATGTCCGTGGTCACAGGCGCAGATCTGCGCACCACGCAATGCTAAGTCGCTAACACAACCACCACCGAGCCTACCATCGCCTACCTGGAGTGAAAGCTCCGACCCCACCCCGGGCCCCAACTGATCCGCCCGAGCATGAGCCCCTAGTCCATGCCATAGCATAGGCTAGCAGCTCGCGCCGCCGGTCCGGATCCAGGAAAAGGGAGGAACTGTTGGCGTTCGGGGAACAGGGGTCCCCAGACTTGCCTGCCTGCGGCCCGCAGCGTGGCTAAGCCAGCAGGCCGTACGGCCCATCTTCATCGACAAGACATCCAAGACCCTTGCGAGGGGCCAAACCTCGTGAGGCGGTCGACGCAAGACCTCCTCTAGAGTGGCCTAGTCAGGCAGGCTCGCGAGGAGCGGAGATATCAAGGCAAGGCGAACCTCACGAGGCTCTCGTGACGTAAGCCATGATGATCGACACCAGGCGGGCGCCAGTGCACGCAACGTCCTCGTTTCCTCTTTGGTTCTAAGGAGGCCTGCGCGGGCGAGGAGTACCGAGGCATCAGGGAAAGGTTGCCATGTCGGTGCAACAAGACCAGGACCAGCACGACGGCAAGACGGAGGTCATCATGGAGCCCAAGACGGCGCCACCACCAGAGCCTTTCGCAAGCGGAGACCACCTTTTGTCAGGATGGCTTGTACTAGCTGTCACCCTTCAAATTAGCCTGCCGTTGTTGGCTCCCTTCCCGCTCAATATTTCGAAAGAGGATTAGGGCCTCTATAAGTAGGACTAGCCACCACCATAGAGGGGGGGATCGGAAATCACGGATAGAGTGAGGGAGGATCCAAAACCACACAAGCTTGTCAAGCACAAGAACACCTCAACCTCAGGAGGTCGTTCTTCCCCTTGTATTGTTCGTCATTGGCCCAAGAGGCAATCCACCACCACACTGGAGTAGGGTATTACACCACAATGGTGGCCCGAACCAGTGTAAATCTTGTGTCTTTCTGTGTTGCGAGTTCGTCAAGTTCGTCCGCGAGAACTTAGCGAGCTAGGGCGTAGATTGGTGGGAGGAAAAGACTTCACGCGCACCCTAGTGTTCGAACCTTAAGGGTTTGCCGGAACCCCACATCCGACATTTGGCGCGCCAGGTAGGGGTGCGCCGTAGCTTCCCTCCGTCGATCTGCGCTCCGTCGCCGCTGCGCGTCGCCCACATGGCAGGCGCCCTGCCACCGACTCTGGTGGTCAGCAATGAAAACGAAGCCAGGGGGCTCCGAGCCCTGGCTCCCGCACTGCGGCAGGTGCAGTGGCCGCCCAAGTACAGGCTGGAGATGCCGCCGCGCTATGACGGTGCGGCGGACCCATCAACTCCCCTTCTAGCGTACGAGGAGGCCGTCGTGGAAGCTGGGGGTGATGACACTGGTCAACTGGTTTCCCATGGCCCTCGCCGGCGAGCCGCATGCCTGGCTGCTCAACCTTCCGGGATCCACGGTGGCATCTTGGGAGGAGCTCCATGACCTCTTCACTGCTCGCTACACGGTGCCAGCACACCACATAGTCGCGGCCCTGCTGGGCGGCTCTCAAGCACCGCCATCGGACTGCCACGCCAAGCCGTTCCTCCGTCAGATCAGGGCCACCTCCAGGCTCCCGGGGGCTCCGCCGGGTTGGGCTGCGCCAGAGGTCGACCTCACCTTTGGCTCAGAAGACCACCCCGACTCCACCGCCGGCTCCAGAATGCTCCCGATGCTCTGCACGCCCACCATCTGCAACGTGGCCATCACCAGGACTCTCATCGACGGTGGTGCCGGCCTCAACTTGCTCTCTGTGGAAGCCTCCGGCCTTCTCCACGTGCCACTCGAGCGGCTCGGCCTTAGTAAGCTCTTCTCGGGAGTGGGTGGCGGAGCTGCCCACTCCTTGGGACAGATCCGCCTCACAGTCACCTTCGGCACACGCGACAACTACCGCACTGAGCTGGTGGACTTCGACATCACTCGCATCGGTCTCCCGTACAACACCATCCTCGGGTACCCGGCTCTCGCTCAGTTCATGGCGGCGACTCACCCGGCTTACAACCTCATGAAGATGCCAGGGAGCAAGGGTGTCCTCACCATCAAGGGGGACACTAAGGAGGCCGTGACGGCGCTCAGGCTCGCCTTCAAGACCACAGCGGCAGCACAACCCGCTGACGCCGGTGCCCCCGCGGGCAGGGAGGCCGCGCCCACCAAAAAGAAGCACCTGTTCACCCAAGACAAGGCGGAAACCAAGCAGGTGCCGGTCAGCGAGGACGGGTCTTCAGGAGCCACCTTTATCATAGGAGCTGGCCTTAGCCCGGGACAAGAAGAAGCCTTGGTGAGGTTCTTGCGCGTGAACAAGGAGATATTCGCGTGGGAGCCCAATCAGCTAGTAGGGGTCCGGAGGAAGGTGATCCAGCATCATTTGAGGGTATGCCCCAACATCCGCCCCGTGAAGCAGCGAGCAAGACGGCAGTCCACTGAGAAGCAGGCCTTCATCGTCTAAGAGATGCGCAAGCTAGAAGCGGCAGGTGCCATCCGAGAGGTCCGATACCCCGAATGGATGGCTAACCCTGTCGTAGTGCCGATGAAAGGCGGGAAGGAATGTATGTGCGTCGACTTCACCAATCTTAACAAAGCCTGCCCCCAAGATCCGTTCCCTCTTCCGCGCATCGATCAGATTGTTGATTCCACCGCCGAGTGTGACCTGCTATGCTTCCTGGATGCATTCTCAGGGTATCATCAAATCAAGATGGCGGTGGAAGATGTGGAGAAAACATCCTTCCTGACACCATGTGGGGTGTACTGCTACACATGCATGCCCTTCGGGTTGCGCAACGCGGGCGCGACCTTTCAGCGATTGATGCACATCACGCTGGGGCAGCAGCTCGGGAGAATCACAGAGGCCTATGTCGATGACATAGTGGTCAAGTCTCGCGAGGCGAGGACACTGATTCAAGACTTGGAGGAGACCTTCGAGAGCCTGCGCCAGGTGAACTTGAGGCTCAACCCAGAGAAGTGCGTGTTCGGCGTCCCCTCCGGCAAGCTGCTAGGATTCCTCGTGTCCCACAGAGGGATCGAGGCGAACCCATAGAAGATCAAGGCCATCGAGGACATGAGCCCACCACAGACCCTCAAGGAGATGCAGAAGCTAGCAGGGCAGGTGACCGCATTAGGGCGTTTCATCTCCAAACTAGGAGAGCGCGCCCTACCATTCTTCAAGCTCATGAAGAAGAAGGGCCCGTTCGAGTGGAACCCGGAGGCCTACCGGGTCTTCCAAGACCTCAAGAAATATCTCACCAGCCCCCCAGTGATGGTGGCACCACGGCCCCTCGAGCCTCTGGTACTCTACCTCTCTGCCACCCCATACTCTGCCAGCGCGGCGTTGGTGGCGGTTCGGGAGGAGCGTCAAGCCAAGGCTGAAGTGGCGCGGGGTCAGGAAGGCGCAGCAAAGGCATCAGCAGTGGAAGGCCAAGCTCAGCAGGGTGGCATCGCAGAAGCTCATGAGGACAGTCGGGTCTCAGGGACCCTCCCACCTCAGGATATGCCACGATATCTGCAGGACCAGAGCCTCGACAGCATGCCAGCCCTCATCGAACACCCGGTGTACTTTGTCAGCATCGTACTACGAGACGCAAGAGCACGCTACCCCATGCCCTTGAAACTCCTGCTCGCACTCCTGATGGCCTCGCGCAAGCTGCGACACTACTTCCAGGGCCACCCCATCAAGGTCATCTCAGCCTACCCACTGGAGAGGGTACTTAGGAGCCCTAACTCAGCCAGAAGGGTTGCAGAACGGAACATCGAGTTGCAAGCGTTTCAGTTGGAGTTCAGCACTACCAAGGTCATCAAGGGGGCCGCACTCGCAGACTTTGTGGCAGAATGGACAGATGCCCCGACACTTGAGGAAGGAGAAGACCGGTCCACCTCCCCAGGAAGTGAGGCTCCGGACGGCTGGGTCATGTATTTCGATGGCGCCTTCGCACACCAAGGCGCGGTGGCTGGAGCAGTGCTCGTCTCGCCCACCCAGGACAAGCTCTACTATGCCGTGCAACTCTGCTTTTAGCATGGCGAGAAGGTCTCCAACAACATCACAGAATACGAAGGCCTCATAGCTGGCCTAAAGGCTGCGGCGGCTCTAGGGGTGAAGCGCCTCATCGTCAGAGGCGACTCACAACTCCTCGTCTACTTCTCCAACAAGGTTACGAGCTGAAGGACGAGCATATGGAGGCTTACCTCATAGAGGTGCGCAAAATGGAGAAGCAGTTCTCGGGCCTGGAGCTGCAACACGTGCCTCGGGGCACCAACAAGGAAGCCGACGACATCGCCAGGAGAGCATCCAAGTGGCAACCACAGGAGCCCGGTGTCTTTGAAGAGCGACTCTTCAAGCCATCAGCTGCGCCACCTCTTTCAAGCATGACTCAGCCTCGGGAGGAGCTCCCCCTGTTGGGGAACGTAGTAATTTCAAAATTTTCCTACGCACACGCAAGATCATGGTGATGCATAGCAACGAGGGGGAGAGTATGATCTATGTACCCTTGTAGATCGCAACGGAAGCGTTGACACAACGTAGAGGAAGTAGTCGTACGTCTTCTTCCCGATCCGACCGATCCAAGCACCGTTACTCCGGCACCTCTGAGTTCTTAGCACACGTACAGCTCGATGACGATCCCCGGGCTCCGATCCAGCAAAGCTTCGGGGAGGAGTCCCGTCAGCACGACGGCGTGGTGACGATCTTGATGTTCTACCGACGCAGGGCTTTGCCTAAGCACTACAACAATATGATCGAGGTGGAATATGGTGGCAGGGGGCATTGCACACGGCTCAGGAACGATCTCAATGATCAACTTGTGTGTCCTAGGGTGCCCCCTGCCCCCGTATATAAAGGATCCAAGGGGGAGGAGCTGGCCGGCCAAGGAGGGCGCGCCAGGAGAGTCCTACTCCCTCTGGGAGTAGGACCCCCCCCCCCAATCCTAGTTGGAACAGGATTCCTCGAGGGGGGAAGAGAGAGAGGGGGGCCGGCCACCTCTCTTAGTCCTAATAGGAATAGGGGAGGGGGAGGCGCGTGGCCACCTTGGGCTGCCCCTTTCTCCTTTCCACTAAAGCCCACTAAGGCCCATATAGTTCCCCGGGGGTTCCGGTAACCTCCCGGTACTCCGGTAAAATCCCGATTTCACCCGGAACACTTCCGATATCCAAACATAGGCTTCCAATATATCAATGTTTATGTCTCGACCATTTTGAGACTCCTCGTCATGTCCGTGATCACATCCGGGACTCCGAACAACCTTCGGTACATCAAAATGCATAAACTCATAACAACAGTCATCGTAACGTTAAGCGTGCGGACCCTACGGTTCGAGAACAATGTAGACATGACCGAGACACGTCTCTGGTCAATAACCAATAGCGTGACCTGGATGCCCATATTGGCTCGTACATATTCTACGAAGATCTTTATCGGTCAGACCACATAACAACATACGTTGTTCCCTTTGTCATCGGTATGTTACTTGCCCGAGATTCGATCGTCGGTATCCAATACCTAGTTCAATCTTGTTACCGGCAAGTCTCTTTACTTGTTCCGTAATAGATCATCTCACAACTAACATATTAGTTGCAGTGCTTGCAAGGCTTATGTGATGTGCATTACCGAGAGGGCCTAGAGATACCTGTCCGACAATCGGAGTGACAAATCCTAATCTCGAAATACGCCAACCCAACATCTACCTTTGGAGACACCTGTAGTACTCCTTTATAATCACCCAGTTACGTTGTGACGTTTGGCAGCACCCAAAGTGTTCCTCCGGCAAACGGGAGTTGCATAATCTCATAGTCATAGGAACATGTATAAGTCATGAAGAAAGCAATAGCAACATACTAAACGATCGGGTGCTAAGCTAATGGAATGGGTCATGTCAATCAGATCATTCAACTAATGATGTGATCCCGTTAATCAAATAACAACTCTTTGTTCATGGTTAGGAAACATAACCATCTTTGATTAACGAGCTAGTCAAGTAGAGGCATACTAGTGACACTCTGTTTGTCTATGTATTCACACATGTATTATGTTTCCGGTTAATACAATTCTAGCATGAATAATAAACATTTATCATGATATAAGGAAATAAATAATAACTTTATTATTGCCTCTAGGGCATATTTTCTTCAGTCTCCCACTTGCACTAGAGTCAATAATCTAGATTAAACAGTAATGATTCTTACACCCATGGAGTCTTGGTGCTGATCATGTTTTGCTTGTGGAAGAGAATTTTAGTCAACGGGTCTGCCACATTCAGATCCACATGTATTTTGCAAATTTCTATGTCAACAATGCTCTGCATGGAGCTACTCTAGCTAATTGCTCCCACTTTCAATATGTATCTAGACCGAGACTTAGAGTCATCTAGATTAGTGTCAAAACTTGCATCGGCGTAACCCTTTATGACGAACCTTTTTGTCACGTCCATAATCGAGAAACATATCCTTATTTCACTAAGGATAATTCTGACCGCTGTCCAGTGATCTACTCCTAGATCACTATTGTACTCCCTTGCCAAATCAGTGCAGGGTATACAATAGATCTGGTATACAGCATGACATACTTTATAGAACCTATGGCCAAGGCATAGGGAATGACTTTCATTCTCTTTCTATCTTCTGCCGTGGTCGGGATTTTGAGTCTTACTCAATTTCACACCTTGTAACACAGGCAAGAACTCTTTCTTTGACTGCTCCATTTTGAACTACTTCAAAATCTTGTCAAGGTTTGTACTCATTGAAAAAACTTATCAAGCGTCTTGATCTATCTCTATAGATCTTGATGCTCAATTTGTAAGCAGCTTCTTCGAGGTCTTTCTTTGAAAAAACTCCTTTCAAACACTCCTTTATGCTTTGCAGAATAATTCTACATTATTTCTGATCAACAATATGTCATCCACATATAATATCAGAAATGCTACAGAGCTCCCACTCACTTTCTTGTAAATACAGGCTTCTCCAAAAGTCTGTATAAAACCAAATGCTTTGATCACACTATCAAAGCGTTTATTCCAACTCCGAGAGGCTTGCACCAGTCCGTAAATGGATCGCTGGAGCTTGCACACTTTGTTACCTCCCTTTGGATCGACAAAACCTTCTAGTTGCATCATATACAACTCTTCTTCTAGAAATCCATTCAGGAATGCAGTTTTGACATCCATCTGCCAAATTTCATAATCATAAAATGCGGCAATTGCTAACATGATTCGGACAGACTTAAGCATCGCTACGGGTGAGAAGGTCTCATCGTAGTCAACCCCTTGAACTTGTCGAAAACCTTTCGCGACAAGTCGAGCTTCGTAGACAGTAACATTACCATCAGCGTCAGTCTTCTTCTTGAAGATCCATTTATTCTCAATTGCTTGCCGATCATCGGGCAAGTCAACCAAAGTCCATACTTTGTTCTCATACATGGATCCCATCTCAGATTTCATGGCTTCAAGCCATTTTGCGGAATCTGGGCTCACCATCGCTTCTTCATAGTTCGTAGGTTCATCATGATCTAGTAGCATGACTTCCAGAACAGGATTACCATACCACTCTGGTGCGGATCTCACTCTGGTTGATCTACGAGGTTCAGTAGTATCTTGATCTAAAGTTTCATGATCATCATCATTAGCTTCCTCACTTATTGGTGTAGGTGTCGCAGAAACAGTTTTCTGTGATGTAATACTTTCCAATAAGGGAGTAGGTACAGTTACCTCGTCAAGTTCTACTTTCCTCCCACTCACTTCTTTCGAGAGAAACTCCTTCTCCAGAAAGTTTCCGAATTTAGCAACAAAAGTCTTGCCTTCGGATCTGTGATAGAAGGTGTATCCAATAGTTTCCTCTGGATATCCTATGAAGACACATTTCTCCGATTTGGGTTCGAGCTTATCAGGTTGAAGCTTTTTCACAAAAGCATCGCAACCCCAAACTTTCAGAAACGACAACTTTAGTTTCTTGCCAAACCACAGTTCATAAGGCGTCGTCTCAACGGATTTTGATGGTGCCCTATTTAACGTGAATGCGGCCGTCTCTAGAGCATATCCCCAAAACGATAGCGGTAAATCAGTAAGAGACATCATAGATCGCACCATATCTAGTAAAGTACGATTATGACGTTCGGACACACCATTACGCTGTGGTGTTCCGGGTGGCATGAGTTGCGAAACTATTCCACAATTTTTCAAATGTACACCAAACTCGTAACTCAAATATTCTCCACCACGATCAGATCGTAGAAACTTCATTTTCTTGTTACAATGATTTTCCACTTCACTCTGAAATTCTTTGAACTTTTCAAATGTTTCAGACTTATGTTTCATTAAGTAGATATACCCATATATGCTTAAATCATCTGTGAAGGTGAGAAAATAACGATATCCGCCACGAGCCTCAATATTCATCGGACCGCATACATCTGTATGTATGATTTCCAACAAATCTGTTGCTCTCTCCATAGTACCGGAGAACGGTGTTTTAGTCATCTTGCCCATGAGGCATGGTTCGTAAGTACCAAGCGATTCATAATCAAGTGGTTCCAAAAGCCGATCAGTATGGAGTTTCTTCATGCGCTTTATACCGATATGACCTAAACGGTAGTGCCACAAAATAAGTTGCACTATCATTATTAACTTCGCATCTTTTGGTTTCAATGTTATGAATATGTGTATCACTAAGATCAAGATCCAATGAACTATTTTCATTGGGTGTGTAACCATATAAGGTTTTATTCATGTAAACAGAACAACAATTTATTCTTTTACTTAAATGAATAACCATATTACAATAAACATGATCAAATCATATTCATGCTCAACGTAAACACCAAATAACACTTATTTAGGTTCAACACTAATCCCGAAAGTATAGGGAGTGTGCAATGATGATCATATCAATCTTGGAACCACTTCCAACACACATCGTCACTTGACCCTTAACTAGTCTCTGTTCATTGTGCAACTCCCGTTTCGAGTTACTACTCTTAGCAACTGAACTAGCATCAAATACTGAGGGGTTGCTATAAACACTAGTAAAGTACACATCAATAACATGTATATCAAATATACTTATGTTCACTTTGCCATCCTTCTTATCCGCCAATCACTTGGGGTAGTTCCGCTTCCAGTGACCAGTCCCTTTGCAGTAGAAGCACTTAGTCTCAGGCTTAGGATCATACTTGGGCTTCTTCACTTGAGCAGCAACTTGCTTGCCGTTCTTCTTGAAGTTCCCCTTCTTCCCTTTGCCCTTTTCTTGAAACTAGTGGTCTTGTTAACCATCAACACTTGATGCTTTTCTTGATTTCTACCTTCGTCGATTTTAGCATCACGAAGAGCTTGGGAATTGTTTCCGTTATCCCTTGCATATTATAGTTCATCACGAAGTTCTACTAACTTGGTGATGGTGACTAGAGAATTCTGTCAATCACTATTTTATCTGGAAGATTAACTCCCACTTGATTGAAGTGATTGTAGTACCCAGACAATCTGAGCACATGCTCACTGCTTGAGCTATTCTCCTCCATCTTTTAGCTATAGAACTTGTTGGAGACTTCATATTTCTCAACTCGGGTATTTGCTTGAAATATTAACTTCAACTCCTGGAACATCTCATATGGTCCATGACGTTCAAAACGACTTTGAAGTCCCGATTCTAAGACGTTAAGCATGGTGCACTAAACTATCAAGTAGTCATCATATTGAGCTAGCCAAACATTCATAACGTCTGTATCTGCTCCTGCAATAGGTCTGTCATCTAGCGGTGCATCAAGGACATAATTCTTCTGTGCAGCAATGAGGATAAACCTCAGATCACGGATCCAATCCGCATCATTGCTACTAATATTTTTCAACACACTTTTCCTTAGGAACATATCAAAATAAACACAGGGAAGTAACAACGCGAGCTATTGATCTACAATATAATTTGCAAAATACTACCAGGACTAAGTTCATGATAAATTTAAGTTCAATTAATCATATTACTTAAGAACTCCCACTTAGATAGACATCCCTCTAATCCTCTAAGTGATCACGTGATCCAAATCAACTAAACCATGTCCGATCATCACGTGAGATGGAGCAGTTTCATTGGTGAACATCTCTATGTTGATCATATCTACTATATGATTCACGCTCGACCTTTCGGTCTCCGTGTTCCGAGGCCATATTTGTATATGCTTGGCTCGTCAAGTATAACCTGAGTATTCCGTGTGTGCAACTGTTTTGCACCCGTTGTATTTGAACGTAGAGCCTATCACACCCGATCATCACGTGGTGTCTCAACACGAAGAACTTTCGCAACGGTGCATACTCAGGGAGAACACTTCTTGATAATTTAGTGAGAGATCATCTTATAATGCTACCATCAATCAAAGCAATATAAGATGCATAAAAAGATAAACATCACATGCAATCAATATAAGTGATATGATATGGCCATCATCATCTTGTGCTTGTGATCTCCATCTCCGAAGCACCGTCATGATCACCATCATCACCGGCGTGACACCTTGATCTCCATCGTAGCATCGTTGTCGTCTCGCCAATCTCATGCTTCCACGACTATCGCTACCGCCTAGTGATAAAGTAAAGCATTACATCACGATTGCATTGCATACAATAAAGCGACAACCATATGGCTCCTGCCAGTTGCCGATAACTCGGTTACAAAACATGATCATCTCATACAATAAAATTTAGCATCATGTCTTGACCATATCACATCACAACATGCCCTGCAAAAACAAGTTAGACGTCCTCTACTTTGTTGTTGCATGTTTTACGTGTCTGCTACGGGCTTAAGCAAGAACCAATCTCACCTACGCATCAAAACCACAACGATAGTTTGTCAAATAGACTCCGTTTTAACCTTCGCTAGGACCGGGCGTAGCTACACTTGGTTCAACTAAAGTTGGAGAGACTGTCGCCCGCAAGCCACCTATGTGCAAAGCACGTCGGGAGAACCGGTCTCGCGTAAGCGTACGCGTAATGTCGGTCCGGGTCGTCTCGTCCAACAATACCGCCGAACCAAAGTATGACATGCTGGTAGGCAGTATAACTTATATCACCCACAACTCACTTGTGTTCTACTTGTGCATATAACATCAAACCATAAAACCTAGGCTCGGATGCCACTGTTGGGGAACGTGGTAATTTCAAAATTTTCCTACGCACATGCAAGATCATGGTGATGCATAGCGACGAGGGGGAGAGTATGATCTACGTACCCTTGTAGATCGCAACGGAAGCGTTGACAGAACATAGAGGAAGTAGTCGTACGTCTTCTTCCCGATCTGACCGATCCAAGCACCGTTACTCCGGCACCTCCGAGTTGTTAGCACACGTACAACTCGATGACGATCCCCGGGCTCCGATCCAACAAAGCTTCGGGGAGGAGTTCCGTCAGCACGACGGCGTGGTGACGATCTTAATGTTCTACCGACGCAGGGCTTCGCCTAAGCACTACAACAATATGATCGAGGTGGAATATGGTGGCAGGGGGCACCGCACACGGCTAAGGAACGATCTCAATGATCAACTTGTGTGTCCTAGGGTACCCCCCTGCCCCCGTATATAAAGGATCCAAGGGGGAGGGGCTGGCCGGCCAAGGAGGGCGCGCCAGGAGAGTCCTACTCCCTCTGGGAGTAGGATTCCCCCCCCCCAATCCTAGTTGGAATAGGATTCCTCAAGGGGGGGAAGAGAGAGAGGGGGGCCGACCACCTCTCCTAGTCCTAATAGGACTAGGGGAGGGGGGAGGCGCGCGGCCACCTTGGGCTGCCCCTTTCTCCTTTCCACTAAAGCCCACTAAGGCCCATATAGTTCCCGGGGGGTTCCGGTAACCTCCCGGTACTCCGGTAAAATCCCGATTTCACCCGGAACACTTCCGATATCCAAACATAGGCTTCCAATATATCAATCTTTATGTCTCGACCATTTCGAGACTCCTCATCATGTCCGTGATCACATCCGGGACTCCGAACAACCTTCGGTACATCAAAATGCATAAACTCATAACAACAGTCATCGTAACGTTAAGCGTGCGGACCCTACGGTTCGAGAACAATGTAGACATGACCGAGACACGTCTCTGGTCAATAACCATTAGCGGGACCTGGATGCCCATATTGGCTCGTACATATTCTACGAAGATCTTTATTAGTCAGACCGCATAACAACATACGTTGTTCCCTTTGTCATCGGTATGTTACTTGCCCGAGATTCGATCGTCGGTATCCAATACCTAGTTCAATCTCATTACCGGCAAGTCTCTTTACTCGTTCCGTAATACATCATCTCACAACTAACATATTAGTTGCAGTGCTTGCAAGGCTTATGTGATGTGCATTACCGAGAGGGCCCAGAGATACCTCTCCGACAATCGGAGTGACAAATCCTAATCTCGAAATACGCCAACCCAACATCTACCTTTGGAGACACCTGTATTACTCCTTTATAATCACCCAGTTACGTTGTGACGTTTGGCAGCACCCAAAGTGTTCCTCCGGCAAAAGGGAGTTGCATAATCTCATAGTTATAGGAACATGTATAAGTCATGAAGAAAGCAATAGCAACATACTAAATGATCGGGTGCTAAGCTAATGGAATGGGTCATGTCAATCAGATCATTGAACTAATGATGTGATCCCGTTAATCAAATAACAACTCTTTGTTCATGGTTAGGAAACATAACCATCTTCGATTAACGAGCTAGTCAAGTAGAGGCATACTAGTGACACTCTGTTTGTCTATGTATTCACACATGTATTATGTTTCCGGTTAATACAATTCTAGCATGAATAATAAACATTTATCATGATATAAGGAAATAAATAATAACTTTATTATTGCCTCTAGGTCATATTTCCTTCACCCCCAGCCTCCGGCCACAGGAGCCCCAGCCTGTGGCCCAACCTCAGGAGCTCGGCTGCTCCTAGCGCTCGAGTCTCGGGAGGAATGCTGGAAGAAGGAATGTAAGGAGTACTTAACACATGGGAAGCTACTGGAGAAGGAAGAGGAGCGGAGCACGTGGCCAGGCAAGCCAGGACATACTGCATCGAAGACGGCGAGTTATACATGAAACGACCGAACGATGTCATGCTGCGCTGCATATCCAGCAATCAAGGAAGGGAGTTGCCGATTGACATACACGGCGGGGACTGCCAGCACCACTCGTCGTCATGGACCCTCGTCGGCAAGGTGTTCCGCAGTGGATTCTATTGGCCCACTGCGCTCAATGATGCAGCCGAGATGGTGAAGTCCTGCGAAGCTTGCCAATTCCAGGCCAAGCAAATCCATCAGCCGGCTCAGGACCTTCAAACTATCCCACTCACATGGCCGTTCGTGGTCTGGGGGCTGGATATCCTAGGCCTGTTCCCTCGGGCGCCAGGGGGCTACCGCTACCTCTACGTCGTCATCGACAAGTTCACGAAGTGGGCGGAAGTGGAAGTCATCCGTACCATACCAGCTGGCTCTGCTGTCAAGTTCATCAAGGGCCTCGTGAGCCGCTTCGGGGTCCCCAACCGCATCATCACAGATAATGGTTCGCAGTTTACTAGCAACCTCTTCAAAACCTAATGTGCTAACCTTGGAACGCAGATCTGCTACGCTTCAGTGGCCCACCTCAAGAGCAATGGTCAGGACGAACGTGCCAACGCGGAGGTCCTAAGGGGCCTCTAGACCAGGACCTTTAAGAAGAAGCTGGAGGCCTGCGGCAGGGGCTGGCATGACGAGCTCCAGACCATACTGTGGTCCACCCGAACCACCGCCACCAAGCCAACGGGAGAGACTCCATTCTTCCTCGTCTACGGAGCCGAAGCGGTCCTCCCTCACGAGGTCAAGCATCGCTCCACATGGGTCCTGGCGTTCGACGAAATGCAGCAGGACGCCACGCGGGGGATGGACCACATGTTGGGGGAGGAATGTCACCGCGATGCTGCGCTACGGGCGGCGAGGTACCAGCAAGCACTGCGGCGATACCAGTGCCGCAACATCCGCTCCAGGACACTCGAAACGGGCGACCTAGTCCCGAGGCGGGTCCTCTCCAGGGAAGGGCTACATAAGCTTTCACCAATGTTGGAGGGGCCATTCAAGGTCGTCCACATTCCAGGCCTGGAGCCGTGCGCCTGGAGACACAAGACAGAGTACCAGTCCAAAACGCCTGGAACATCCAGCACCTCCGGAAGTTTTACCCATAAACCAAGGCCCAGATCCTGTGAAGCAAGGCCCAGAGCCTGTGAAGGAAGGCCTGGAGCCTGTGAAGCAAGGCCCAGAGCCTAAGAAGAAAGGCCCAAAGCCCGTGAAGAAGGCCCGGTGCCTGTGAAGAATCGCTGCCCATGACACTCTCACGTAATAATGAGTTGGGGCTATACACGCCCCGGAGTCTCAGGAGTGCCGGCCTCAGGCCCTGGGGCTCCCGCCCACGCCTAGCGGACAACACTTAGCTCCGTGATGGTGTGAAGACTTGAAGACTATATTAGGTGCTGGACGCGGCTTTTCATTTGCTTTCCATATTGGCTCCCTTTTCCTTAATCAAAAATTGCTTTTGGCATTCCATGCTGATTTGACTCCCTCACCTCTCGCTGCATTTTTCCGGCTCGGATTAGCTCGTGTCTCTCTCTCGCATGCCTCGCGAGGGGGCTGTGCAGGTGCCCTCGCGAGCATTTTTATCCCTTCTCTGCCTTCTCGTGAGCCACACTCATTCGAGCCCAAAAGCTGGCGTTCCTCTCTTAGTCCATGCCCCTCGGGAACAGCGATACAAGGCGCCAGGTCAGGGCCAAGGCGAACGGCAAGTCTGTTAATGCACTTCCTAGCAAGTTTTTGCAGTTCCTGAGCGAATGCAGGCCACCGAGGCAAGGTGGACGCAAGGAAATGAGCGCCTCGCGAAGAAGAGGGCATCCTGAATACACCAGGTTAAGTTACCTCTGCACGAAGTAACGACACGACACGGGAACAACACGCACAGTGCAATAACCGAGGAACCATAGTTCGATACACGCCCCTTTGGGCCCATACTGGTTACATTCTTGATGTAGGAAAAAGAGTGAAACAAAAGCAACGTTGCAGGAATCTGCAGAGGTAGACCCCTAGCAGCACCCCGAGCCTAGCCGGATCCTTCTTCGTGCTTCATGGAGGCGCGGCGGCGAGATGACCCACAGCCGCCTTCAAAGCAGGCGCGGTGGCGCGGCGGCCGGTCATAGCCACCACTGCTAGAGCTGTCGCCGAAGGAGGAGCCGCCGCAGCTGGACAAGACACGGAAACCGGGTATGCCACATCATTCTCTCTGAGACGTCGCTTCTCCAAAGAAAGAACACTGTCGTGCAGACTCCGCATAGCACCGGTTGCAGCACTGAGCATATTTGTCGGTAGCATCGCCCTACCGCCACATGCACCCTCCTCGAGATATCCTTAGGTGAAGGTGGCCCGTCCTGAGCACGGATCGTACTCGGTGCCGGCTGGCTCGCACCGGCGGCCTTTTTAGTCGGCCGTTTTATGCCTTTCTTCTTGATCTGTTGTAATGGGACCGAGTTCTGCTCACAGACCGCCTTCTTGAGCGTGTTGGGGCTAATAATATTTGGAACCTCCGCTATCTGAGGCTCGGTGAAGGCGGCAGCTGGAGGTGTCTCCTGAGAACTGAACGCTAGACGACGCCTGTTGCAATTGGGTTTCTCCGCCGTACCAGCTAGATCACGGTCGTCTTGTTTGGGTTCTTGAGAAGGAGGCCCGCAGAACTCGTCACCGTACCCATGTTTGGCAAAGTACTTATCGACGTTGGTAAATGTACCATCGTCGTTGTCGTCGTCGTCCGGATCTTGTGCCATATGCATGTCCGGATCTTGTGCCATAGGGATGTCTGGCATGTCCGGTAGCGTTGCGGCGTTCTTGCCATGCCTTGGCACCGGCATGACTGGCGGTCTTGTCTGTGGGGTGGTGTCCCCGCCCCCAAACGAATCTGGCTCTTCGGCCAAAGCAGGGGCCAGCTTACGCAGGCGCTGAGGGTTATCTCATCTTCTTCGTCGGCCCCAGCGGCTCGAATCGGAGGTAACAGCTCGTCGCAGCCTGGCAGCACCCGAACCACTTCAACCCTATACATTGTGGGTGGCATCGGATTACCGTGGAACACGGGGTTGCCCTGTTGAACAATTTTTCCCTTGGCGACATCGACCAAATCGCCGCCCACGAAGTGCAGGAGAGTGCAAGGAACGTCGGCGGCGCCCTGTGAAAACATGTAGGGCGTCAGGGATGCCCAGTCAAAGGCAAGGAGATGAAGTCCTCGGCCGAGAGGCTTAGTTACCGTGATGCCGTCGAGCTTGACTAATGTCGAGGCACCGCCAACGGCGGGCGTGCAACTGACGGAGGGGCCGCTTGCTGGCGAGGTGCCGGTCGCCGTACACCCGGGTGCATTAAGCTCCAATGCCGGCATCAGAGACACCAATACCGCTGCCGCCGGAGACACCAATGGCGCCGCTGCCGGAGACACCAATACCGCCACCGCCGGAGACACCAATGGCACCACCTGCGCGTTGTGTGAGTTGCTGGCCGTGAAGCTGGGAATCGGGGGCGGCCCCTGTTGGCCACCCGCAATCCACGTCGTTATCCCATGAATCGAGGTAGGCATAATGCCGGTAAGCGTCGATCCCAGTTGTTGTTGCACTAGCTCTTGGACCATCTCTGGAATCCGCGCCACTTGCGCCTTGAGTGCTTCAACCTCGCGCGACTGGCTTTCCGAGCTGGTCTTTTTCTCCTTTCGCCCACCAACGCCATAGTATGACGACCATTTTGTGGACAAGCCTTTGCCGGCCACACGACCAGCTGACGTCGGCTTATTGAGCTTATCCCTGTTTTTCATTACGTTCAATGCCCTATTCAAAGGGGTGTCGAAAGGGGAGCTCTGAGACGACCCCGCGCTACTACTTTCTTTGTCTTGTGGAAGGAACGTGAACCATTTAGAAATATTGGGGATTAATTAGAATGCAACCATATGGAGCTAATTCCGCGGGGGTGTATTCCTTACCAGAACAAGCTCAAGCTCCTTGGTCTTCGGATCCGTGGTAAGCTCTTTTGTTACCGGGTCCTCCTTGTACCGGGCCCTGAGAAAGTTCCTGGTCTGCTTGTCACTGTATTTCTTGAAGCGGGGCAGTAGGCCTTGCTCGGCACGCTCCGCGTCCTCCTTGTCCCATACAGGCTCCGCCACTCTGTAACCGCCGGGACCAAGTTGGTGGACCCCTATGTTCAACTGCCGCATTTCTTTCCCCCACTGACTTGATTCGGAGGTTGCGGGGCTCTCGCACTTGATCTTGAACTCCTTGTAGTCATCTTCACTCATCAAAGGATATTTCGCCTGATCTTCTCATAACTATCACCTTTGTCAATCATTGCCTTCACCGTGCTTTTCCAAGTAGACAGGGCCGTGCTCATCGCCGTGAGGGCGGCACCGTTCACTTTATTACCCGAGAGGCGTGTGTTTGCGAACTCAGCGGGGAACTTGTATCGTTCGTGCAGCTTCGTGAAGAGGAGGCTGCGCAAATTCCCTTGGTCCTTATGCCTTAGGTTCTCAATGTTGATCGAGGCGGTGCTCCGAGAATGCACCCGAGCTGAATCGAGTACACCTTGACAACGTGTTTGGGCGCCGTCGGATGCCCGTCGGAGTTCACTTCAGTAAATTCCTCCTTGACGGTGCCAAGCACGTTCGGGCGCCGGTCCTTCTGTTGCCTCTTCGGTTGGCTGCCATCTGTGCGTGCGCCGCCATCATCAGTGGTGGCATCCGCGGCGCCATCATCAGTGGTGTCATCCCCGACGCCACTAGGGGTTGTGTAGTCAGGATCGGTGTCTTCCGCGGCGTCCTCATAGCGGTGAGGTTCTTCCTCCAACTCCTGGGACAGCTCCCAGAATTGCTTGCCGCCCGAACCGCCGGCCTCATCGTTGTGGGCCATGTTTCGCTCAAAATAGGAAAAAAGTTTTGTCAAAAAGTTGGTTATTGTCAAGGAACAAGATCATGGTCTCATCATTTAGGGTTTGTCGACACCGAGGCATCCTAAAAGCTCAGCTTTTATCATTTAGGGTTTGTCGACGCCGAGGCACCCTAAAAGCCTAAGCGTACATCATTTAGGTTCTCATCGACACCGAGGCACCCTAAAAGCCAATGTTTCATCATTTAGGGTTTGTCGACGCCGAGGCACCCTAAATGCTAAGTTTTCATCATTTAGGGTTTATCGATGCCGAGGCACCCTAGGTTGGGCCTAATCACTTGGCACTAATCAGTTGGCTCTATTGCCACCTATGTTGGGTTTATTATCTAGGGTTTATCGATGCTGAGGAGAATTTCTAAGTTGGGCCTAATCACTAGGCTCTATTGCCACCTATGGTTTAATGCAGCAAGAATAAAGGGACAATTGATTCTACTTAATTAAGTACTAAGATACCCCGGCCCATGCATTAGTAGCAAGTACCTCATATGTCCGTTTTTTAGCAAAGTCATGCTAAAATTCACGGAAAATTTCAGCATGACCTTTGCTGAAAATAGGACATATGGAGTACCCGAATTTGCCGGAACGGAAGTTAATGGACATTCCGGCAAACTCAAGGGCCTCTCGGGGTACCTGCAAAATCATCACGACATGAAGGGCCTCTCAAGGGCCTCAAGCAGCAGCGGCGTCTCCCAGGACCCCATTTTTTTGCTAAATTTCTTTGAGCAACAATTAGAGCAGAAAATTCAGCATATTTCTATACAATTTTTTTGTACACATAAGATAGAAATGTAGTGCTGAAAGTTTAATGCTTACAAAAGACTTGCTGAAATAGTGAAAAATATGGAGTCACCAAGCTGGCTAAGAAACTCCCAAAGTCCACTAGCAAATCCAAGATCTAATCCTGTTACACACATCATAACAATTTAAGATAATTAGGATAAGGGTAGTAGGAAATGAAAAAGAAAGAGCTCAAAAAACAATCACAACAGAAAAATAATAAAAACCTAGTCCTAGAAGAAAATAAATCCTAAAAGAAAAGAAATCCTAAAATCTGGAGCAAGTCCTAGCAGTAGTTGTCCAACTAGATGGCCACCACTACTACTCCTATCTCTGTTTAGCATCATCCACACGATAGTCCATTGGAATTTTGTTTGACACAACTGAACAGCAAAGAAGGTTCTGTAGAAGCAGCTGCTACTGCTAGCTCCACTACATACATACTAGCCACTCTAAAACTTGTTTAAATCATTCACCCAACTCTAATCAATTCACCCAACTCTAATCAATTGAACTACGAGTTGCTGATTCGACAACCTACAAACTGATGACAAATTTATCTGCCATGACCACATCCAGGAATACTTCTATTATAACACAATATTTCAGGGAAACACACAAAAGAAAACAATTCTTGTAATACATTGTTAACAGGGCATGGACTTTACTCCTACAGCAAGAACAACAACCCTGGGAGAAACACATGCTCAAAAATCAAAAGCTTCTGCAATAAATAGATAAAGACAATTCCCAAAACTTGCTAGTAAAATAGTACTATGTGTACTAGAGGAGTCTTGTCAGGCACACAGATGCATATTCAGAAACCAAAACAATGATAAGTATAGGCAAGTGTAACTGGTCACTGAAGTAGCTCATGTCATTGCTTCTATCTGTCATGGACTGGTTTTCTGTAACCGATACAATTCAGTTGAGTTTTAAGGTTGACTAATTGCGCCCTTGTAAGTGCCTAGCAAACAGACTACAGGAACGACATAAAGAAAGGAACATGCCAATGCACTCCATGTTTTGCAGCAAGTTGTACTTAAAATATTCACCTTAGACAATCCATGACTGTGTATTGCGTTAGATAATGCAAATGAGAAAAGAAGGCAACTTTGCTTATATAGAAATGTTGGCAAATGCAAACTCCCAAGTCTAACTAGGAAGCATCAGACGCCGATGCATAACACTGCTCACTCGCTTACACACACTACCGCCCCAAAATTCAGAACATAACCTAGTACTTCGCGCGTCGGCTCAATAAGGCATAACTTAGAACATAACCTAGTACTTTGCTTATATAGAAATGTTGCACGGGCGACGGACGGTGGAGGCAAAGCCGCTCGGCGAAATAGAAGGCGGTGGCGACAGCG
>NC_057812.1:25066833-25072864 GCF_018294505.1 Triticum aestivum
TGGAGTTCGGCGAGGGTCGGGGTGGCGGGGGTGGGGACGCGGGGGCGGCGGGGGTGGAGTCCGGTGAGGGTCGGGGCGGCGGCATCGTGGGTCGGGGCAGCGTGCGGGTGGATCTGGTGGCGAGGGAGAGAGGGTTGAAGGGGATCTGGCGAGGGAGAGGGAGATAGCTAGGGGGAAGCTTACTAACGGCGCACCACACCTCGGTGCACCATTAGAAATCTTTTTTTAGATAGCAATGGCGCACCCCGCAGCGGTGCACCATTAGAAATATATTTTTTAGATAGCAATGGTGCACCCCGCAGCAGTGCGCCATTAGAAATCTTTTTTTTAGATAGCAATGGCACACCCCGCAGCGGTGCGCCATTAGAATTATTTTTTACTACAGTTCGAGCACAGGTTATATTGCACCTAACCCAATCCACATCAGAACCCGCCCACTAGCCCAACTGGTCAGCACGCAGCACACACCATGAGGTCCTGGGTTCGATTCCCAGGCTGTGCACTATTTTTTTTTGCATTTTAAATTCTGTTTGATATTTATTTGTGTTTAAATATGTTCAAACTTGTTTAAATCATAACAGTAATATTTTTTTATAAAAACAGTAATAATTTTATTTAAAGTATATTCAAATTTGTTACTTGAAAATATCATCGGCGGCAGCGGTGGAGCGGGGGAGGGTGCGGGGGGTGCCCGTTGGCGGCGGTGGAGCGGGGAAGGGTGCGGGGGGCCGGGTGCTCGTCGACGGCGGTGGAGGGGGATCGAGATCGAGTGTCCTCATGAATTCAAAAAGTGCCCGTGAAATTTAAAAATATTCATGATATCAAAAAGTGCCCATGAAATACAATCGAGAAATGAAGACTACGATTTAAATACAATCGATCTTAGCTAGCTATCTGTTCACAATCTTCTTGCCCTTCTTTTTCGCAAATGGAGTTCTTCTGTGAAACGGACGTCCTTTAGGTAGGGTGGTCCTGCTTCTTCTTGTGGTGTGTGCTGCTACTTCATCGTCGTCGTCATGTTCGATCTTCGGATCGCCGTACTTGTCGAAGTCTTGCTCATTGGCTACTCCATCCATTCTGATGATCTTCCTTTTACCTCCCCTCACGACAACACGACTGGGCTTTGACGGGTCGGTAATGAAGAAGCATTGGTCCACTTGGGAAGCCAGTACCCATGGCTCATTTTTTGCGGTGATGTTTGCGCCCGCGGTCTTGGATTTGGCTTCGGGTATAACCATGGTGGTGAAATACCGGTCTTCTTTTAGGACGCTCTTGGCCCATCTGACATGGAACATCGGGACCTTCTCCCCAGCGTAGCTCAGCTCCCAGATCTCCTTGATCCTTCCATAGTATCTGTCCTTGTCATTACCGGTGTAGGATTCCATCGTTACCCCGGAGTTCTAATAACCATCCCTCTTCATGTCCTTGTTCTCGGTGTAGAATGTGTAGCCATTGATATCATACGCCTCATAGGTCATCAGGTTGTGCTCGGCGCCCTATGACAAGGCGAATATGAGTTGTTCTTCTGCGGAAGAATCCTCGTGTAAAGGGTACGACAGAAGCTTCTGCTTGAACCAACGCGTGAAACATGAGTTGTGCTCTTTGATTCTATCTCCGTCCATCCTCTGTTGGCCTTGGTCATTGTACGTCTTCTCAATAAAGGTTTTATGCTCTACCACCCAAGGATCGACCACGTCTATGTGTTGTAGCGCAACTAGGTTTGCTCTTTCAAAGTCGGCGAGTCGACCCTCGAAGTCGACATGCATTTCGCAGCGACCCTCACGGTGACCCCATCCAGCGAGCCCGCCAAGGTGCCTGTTGACGGGCAGACCAACGGGGTTCTCGATGCCTAGATAATTCGTGCAGTAGGAGATGCACTCTTCGGTCAGAAAGCCCCTGGCTATACTTCCCTCTGGACGTGACATGTTGTGAACGTATCCTTTGATGACACCATTCATCCTTTCGAACGACATCATGCTGTGCAGGAACGTCGGCCCGAGTTGGATGATATCCTCCACGATATGGACCAGCAGATGCACCATAACATCGAAGAATTCGGGTGGGAAGTACATCTCAAGCTCGCATAGTATCACCACGATCTCTTCCTGTAGCCTTCTGAGTTGCCTCACGCCAATCAACTTCCGAGAGATGACGTCGAAAAAGTTGCATAACCAAATAGCGTTTCACGGACGTGCGCGTCCATGATCCCACGGATTGCAACTGGAAGTATCTGCGTCATCAGCACGTGACAGTCGTGAGACTTCATCCCGCTGAACTTCTGCTTCCCTGGGTCTAGGTATCTGCTTATCTTCCCCACGTAACCGTAAGGAAGTTTTACTCCTACGAGGCAGGTGAAAAACTACTCGATCTCCTCCTGACTTAGAGTGAAGCACGCGGGAGGGTAGTCACTTCCGGTCTTCTTGGCCTTTTTGCCTTTGCGACGAGTTTCTGTGTCCTGCTTCGCCTCATCATCATCATCATCATTAGCGTGAAGCTCCTGCCTGATGCCCATTGATTTCAAGTCTGCCCTTGCTTTCGGCCCATCTTTGGTCCTCTCTGGCATGTTGAGCAGGGTACCAAGCAGACTCTCGCACATGTTCTTCGTGATATGCATGGCATCAAGGCTATGAGGCACAAGGTGGATCTTCCAGTACGGCAAGTCCCAGAAAACAGACCTCGTTTTCCATACCTTCAGCAGCGGCTCTGGCGCCTTTCACTTCTTTCCCGGCTCTAGCGCCTTTTGCTTCTTTCCCGGCAGTGGGCAATCTTTCCAATTTTTCAAAAGCTCGTCTATTTCCTCACCGCTCCTCGAACGCGGGCGTTTTCGGGGTTCGATTTCACCATCGAACAGATCCTTGCGTTTCCTCCACGGGTCATCGTCGCGAAGCCACCTTCCATGTCCCATGAACACGGTTTTCAAAGACCCGGGATCTCTATCTAGCTGGCGATACGTTGTGTCATCCATGCACCTTACGCGTCCAGAAAATCCGTGGACTACCTGCCCCGCGAGATATCCGTAACCGAGATAGTCGTGCACCGTCATGAGCAGTGCGGCTCTCACAGGGAAATATTCTTTCTCTGCGGCGTCCCATGTATTGGCTGGCGTTTTCCACGGCGTGTCTAGCTCCTCTTTCAGCAGCCCAAGATACGGATTGATGCCGTTCCTTGGTTGTTTCAGCCCTTCAATTAGCATACTCATGTGAATGTACTTCCTCTTTATGCACAACCAGGGGGGAAGGTTGTACATCCACACAAACACAGGCCACATGCTATGTGTGCTTCTCTGGCTACCAAACGGATTGACTCCATCGATGCTCACGCCCAGCATGATGTTCCTTGGATCCTTCCCAAATTCTGGGTATTCGAAGTTCAACGCTTGCCACTGGCTCGCATCCTTAGGGTGACTCAGCATCTTGTCTTTTTTATTTATCTCCGGATCATTTCCGTCATCTTCCCACTTCTTCTCCTCCCTATCTGCGTGCCAACGCAGGAGCTTTCCTACCTTAGGGTCCGCGAAATACCGCTGCAGATGAGGAGTGATCGGAAAGTACCACACCGATTTTCAAGGAGCTTTCTTCCTCTTCTTGTATTGAGTGACGCCGCACACCGGACATATGGTAGACTCCGCGTGCTCGTCCCGATAAATGATGCAATTGTTCATGCACACATGGTATTTCACGTGCAGTAAATCCAGAGGACACATGATTTTCTTCGCCTCCTCGAAACTGGTCGGGCACTTGTTCCCCTTGGGAAGATGTTCATGCCAAAATGACATGTTCTCGTCGAAGCATGCGTCGGTCATTTTGTGTTTTACCTTCATCTCTAGAGCCATGAGCGTTACTTTCAGGCAGGTATCCTCGGGCCTGCATCCTTCATACAATGGAGTAACTGCGTCTATCTCTAGTTGATCCAGCTTGGCTTTCTCTCGGGCGGCAGCTCTTGCGTTATCCGTCTGCTTGAGAAGCAGCTCTTGAATATGAGGGTCCTGCACCCAACCTCCATCGTCGTCTGCTCCGGCATCTTCATCTTCATGATCATGCCCTTGGTCTTGATCTTCCTCATCATCATTTACGACATCTTCTACATGATGACTGTGTACAGCATCACCGTCGTGATCACGTCCTGGAGATTCTTCGTCTTCTTGCCCGCCCTCGCCGCGGTGGTACTTGTCTTATTGCCCTTCCTCATTTATTGCCCGGCCCCCATGGACGACTTCATAGTCATCTTCATCACCTTTCCACCGATAGCCATCCATGAAACCACGCAAGAGTAGGTGGTCCCGCACCTGCCCGAAATCCGGGTCCGCAATAAGGCTCTTCAGCTTGCATCTCCGACACGGACATCTTATCTTCGTCTCGTTCTTTTGAAGCATCTCGGCCTTCGCGGAGCTCAAAAACCTATTCACGATGCCTTCGCTCATCGTGCAGACCATGGTCGCCGGCGGGGTAGAGCAAAACGATATTTTAGAACCAAGAAATAAAATTGGCATGACCTTCCCTAAAAATAGGACCAAAAAGAATGCATAGTGCCAAAATTCTCGCCGAAACGGAAATGAATCAACATTCCGGCAAAATATTGGCAACTATCGCATTTCAAATACCGGTAACTGCAAACACAAAAATATATGCAACACCACAAACACATGCAACACCACAAACATACATAGATCTAGCTAGGCCACAAAAAGTGCATCTGCACGTTGTTGGAGCGAGCTAGGGAGAAAAAAAGTAGATCTACAGCATGAAGATAGCTTTCCCCTTACTTACCTATCAAAAAAAGGTAATTTCACCACTTAATTTTGATGAATCTATGGTGGAAATGAGGTGAGGAGGAGGAGGCAGCCGAAAGCTTGGAGAAGGAGGTGGAGGGAATGAAGTGGGGAAAGTGAGTGGGTAGGTGTGGGGCTGTCCAAAATATCTTGTTGGGGTCCCAGGTTACTAATGGCGCACCACCTGCAAATGCGCCATTAGTAACCCTGGTTACTAATGGCGCACCTGCAGGTGGTGCGCCATTAGTAGTTTTGTAGAAAAGTAAAATATATATATATATATATATATATATATATATATATATATATATATATATATATATACTAATGGCGCACTTTTACAGGGTGCGCCATTAGTAGTTTAAACTAGTAATGGCGCACTGTGAGGCGGTGCGCCATAAGTAGTTTTGCAAAAAACAGAATAAAAAAATTCAGTACTGGCGCACTCCATGTCTGGTGCGCCATTACTAGTTAGAACTAGTAACGGCGCACTTCGGTAGGATGCGCCATTAGTATGTATGTAAAAATAATTAAAAAAAAATTATCACTAGTGGCGCACCTATTTTCTGGTGCGCCATTAGTGTCTTCCATACTAATGGCGCATCACCAACTGGTGCACCATTAGTATATAGTAGTGGCGCACTACTTCCCTGGTATGTCATTAGTGTCAATCCTATCTATAGCCCTTTTCCTAGTAGTGCCAGGAGACCATTCATACGATGTGCCAACTCGAGCGAAGATGATAAGTAGCAACACAGATGTGTCTCTAGTGGCGCGCAAGGATTTTGTTTGTCCCGTTGCAATGCATGGACATTTTGCTAGTATATATATAGGACCAAACTAGCTAACCTATAGCAATCTAACTAAATTTGACTCGAACTATGACTCCTGGTTCTTGACTCTCACTAAACTTATCTGGCATGCAAGTGACGACTCAATGGATCACTAGTGTAGAACAGGGCAATAGCACCGGTTCGTAAGGCTCTTTAGTGCCGGTTTCGGAACTGGCACTAACATTTCGGCACTAAAGGCCCCCCCTTTAGTACTGGCTCAGCACGAACCGGTGCTAAAGGGCAACCACGTGGCACGAGCCAGCTCCGGGGGCCGGGAGCCCTTTAGTACCGGTTGGTAACACCAACCGGTACTAAAATGTTTGGGGGATTTTTGGTTTTATGATTTCTTTTTCATTTAATTTGGTGTTTTCCATTTTAATTCTTTTTTGTTTGCTGGTATTTTACGGTACTACACATTGTACACGTTATG
>NC_057812.1:25073145-25078460 GCF_018294505.1 Triticum aestivum
CTAGTAGAGCCAATCATATATATATATATATATATATATATATATATCATCAATGTCTCACAAACCACCATATTAATTTACACATACACACATGTATAACTATATACAATTTCTCCTACATATGCATGTTGCCTTCGGAGCTAGTGGCATTAGCTTAATTGGTGCCTTCGGAGCACGATGAGAATTGGAAGTGGTTCATGACATGTTCGATGGGGGCGGTAGCGGGTAATAGTATTCTCCCTTCGGATTTATGACCTGGTCGAGCAAAAATCCCGCTATTTCCTCTTGAAGTGCTTCTACGCGCTCCGTTTCTAGGAGCTTGTCCCGCACCTCTTTGAACTGTTAAGAAGTAGATCAATATGCATGTGTATTAGTTGTGTGACTTGATATCGATAATGGTGTAAAAATTGTGAATAGTGTTCTGACAAGCGTACCCATTCCTGTCTTTGAGACCTGCTCCTTTTGGACGCCATCATGCGAATGTTCTCGCAAACGCAGTATGCACATAGATTAGTCCCCTGCGCCTGCTTCAGGGCCTTTATTACGAGAATGGAATTTAATTTGATCAGATAATAATTAATCAAGCATGATAATTAAAGAGATGGTAGCTAGCTAGCTAGCTAGTACTACTTAATTGCTTACGTTGGATCGAAACCATTTCAGCTGTGGTTTCCATTCGCCTTCCGTGACGCTGATGAACCTTGCCCAAGCCCTGCCCGCCGACAAAGAAAATGAATAAAGGGGTTATTAAATAGTTCATATCATGAAATGATGAACTAAATAGGCCGAGATATATAGTTAATAATGATTGAAATTACCTGTTGACTATCCCATACAAGATGTTGTAGTCACTATTTGCTTTGAGTAGCGAGTCCAGTATTTCAACTGTTCCGGCGTCAACTTTAATGATACACAAGATCCAGTGAAATCTGCATGCACACACGTTTGCATGTCTTAATTAAGCGGGCATATGTAAGCAAAAACATGTAGCTAGCTAGTAGGCAAAAACAGAGAATTTGTAGTACAAGAAAGTGTGACTCACTCGAAGTTGTAAGGAAGTAGTATATCTTCATTGTATTTGAGGTGCTTCAAGAACTCTAGCATGCTGTCCTCTACCTGCTTTTCATAATACTTGCTCATTTTCCATGTGTATTGATTAACGGTGTTTGGGTCAATGAACCCAATGCCATAGCGTCCACCTTTTCTCATTTCATACATCTTCATCCTACATAATACCACAGAAAAGAATATAGTGAGGATAATTACAGGTAATGATTGATCAAAAGGATCACTACAGCTAGCTTGAGACTTAAATTACAGAAAGAAATCACTTACAGACAATAGCAACTGACGATAGATTTGTCGAGTGCGTCTTGATTCTATAACTGAAACAGTTCAGAATACTCAACGGCCACAGCTTTCTCATGGTAGTATTGATCCTTCTTGACATACACCATGAGGGACTCTCGATCGGATCTCTTGGTAATGTCCATGTACCATTTATGCAATTCATACATTCTCGTTGGGAGCTTCTTGACATCTTCTGGCCTGACCAAAGGTTGGCCCCGAACATATTTCCATTTTATTTCCTCCTCTGTAATCATAGGCATGTCCTCGATCTCGAGGAGTTGTCCAATAGTGATCTTGAGTTCTTCAGCCTGCATTATATGCTCCTGGGTTATTACCACATCACCCACCTCGGGAACGTAAATTGTTTGGCCACAATAATATTGGGCGCGCGTACTGTCACGTGTTGTCGGCACAACAAGCGGGGGGGTCGATTGCGCCGCCTGTTCTCCCAGCTGGGCAATGGTTTTCCCGCATTTTTTGACAGCTGCTTGTTGTTTGCTTGAGCTCGAGCTCGCCTCCTTTTGTAGACGTTGTCGATGTAACTTCCTGATGTGGCGCTCATAGTCTGTGTCAACGGGCTTAGGAGCTGGTGGTTGAGCCATACGAATGAAGTGGTCAACTACTTCCACAGGCACTTTCTCTCTTGGCGGCGGTGGCGGTTTCGGTCCAAAATGGGTGTCGACTTCTGCCCGCACTATGGCATTGGTTTGCTCCTTGGTCCTGTCGTAAGCCCTCACAGGAAGAGGAGTAGTGAGGTTTGGACCATATTTATATCGCTTGCCTCCGCCTGTACTTCCTGTACTATGACCTCGACTGGTACCGCTACGCACCATAGCTGCGGGGTGTCTCTTCTGCGATTGCTGAGGCGGCGGAGACGGCTGACGGGGCTGAGTTGGACGAGGAGGAGTGGCCTGAAGTTGTGCCGGACTTGGAGGAGGAGTGGCCTGAGGTTGTGCCGGACTTGGAGGAGGAGTGGATGTCTGACGCTGTGTCGGACTTGGAGGAGGAGTGGCTTGACACTTTGCCGGACTTGGAGGAGGAGGAGTGGGTGTTGGTTGACTTGGAGGAGCGGGAGTCTGCTGACCCGGTGGCGGACTTCGACGAGGAGTCGGGTGATGCAGTGTCGATGGGCTTCGAAAAATGATGCAATCCTTTCTCCATAGGATGATACGATGTTTGGCATCTCCGAGTGTGTGCTCCTCATCACCTCCAGGAATGTCAAGCTCTAGCCCCGAATATTGGTCCACCACCACATCAACCAAGACATGAGCATTGCCCGCTGGAATTGGGTTGCAATGGAAGGTTGCCTCGGGGGAATTTGAAAAAGCAACGGTGTCCGCCACCTTCATGGATATGTTCTTCATTTTGAAGTGTAGCTCGCAGTTAGTGTTCTCCGTGATGTCATCCACAGGGTATCTATCCAGCACTACTGCGTCGCCGGGGGCGGAACCCACGCTGCTTCTCGGCATGGATGGGGCGGTGGTATCCAATGGTGGATCATCCGCTAGCTGCTGCAGCTGCTGAGACCCCCTTTGCTGGCTAAGTGAGTCGATCTGCTCCTGCTGCCGCTGGAATTTAGCTGCCAATTCCGCTTGACTTGCTTCTAGGCCGTGAAGGCGTTCATAGTCGAGCTTCCTTTGCTCCTCCTCCATCTTCCTCTTCTTCTCCTCCGCAATCTTCTTTCTCGCACGGGTTCTGTAGTCGGTGTTCCAGTCCGAAAACCCCTCATACCACGGAATAGCGCCCTTGCCTCGTGTTCTTCCCGGGTGTTTTGGATTTCCCAGGGCACGCGTAAGCTCGTCGTTCTCTCTGTTGGGCTGGAACACCCCCGATCGAGCCTCTTCTATTGCAACAAGTAGCGCATCGTCGGCTCCGTTCAGACATGCCTTCGTCGAAACATTGCCTGTCTTCGGGTCCAACTCCCCACCATGAGCATAGAACCAAGTCCTGCACCTGGGGGGCTAGCTCTTACTAACCGGAGTGACACCTGCATCCTCCATCTCTTTCTCAGACTTATCCCACTTAGGCATTGCCACCGCGTAGCCACCTGGCCCCAGCTTATGGAACTTATCCTTTTTTTCGGCATTCTTCTTGTTTATTCTCGACCGTTCCTTAGCTAATTCTGAATCCTTGAATTTCACGAAATCGTCCCAATGAGCACTTTGATTCTCCAGTATCCCCTCGAATACTGGAGTCTTCCTTCCTCCCTTGACGTACTTCTCCCACATCATTCTCTTGTGGTTCTTGAATGCAACCGCCATCTTCCTAAAAGAAGCGTCCTTGACTTTCCGCATGTCTGCTTCTGTGAAATTATCTGGTAGGGTGAAATGTTCCATGAGAGTATCCCAAAGCAGATTTTTTTGATTCTTGTCGACAAAAGTAACATCTGGACGTGGATTTGCTGGCTTTCTCCATTCTTAAAGGGAGATCGGGAGTTGTTCCTTCACAAGAACTCCGCACTGACGAACGAACTTGTCCGCAATCTTCTTAGGCGCTAATGGTTCGCCATTAGGTCTGATTGCCTCGATATTGTACTTTACGCCCTCCTTCAACTTTTTGTTCGGGCCTCGTTTCGTCCTTTTGCCTGAAGATTTGCTCGATCCGGATGGCTGAAATAAGAAAGATATCGATTCGTTAATATATCTTCAACTCATTTAAAACATGCGATGATCACCAGATTCCTGCTTATATAAATATATATACCTCGCCGGTGTGTGTTGTTTCAGGATCAACATGTTCTTCGTCATAGTTCATGACTTCATCTTCTCGGTCGTCGCGATCGAATATCATATCACCCTCTCCGGTGTTGTTTAGAAATTCGGAGCCGTCAAAATCTTCTTCATTCTGATCATCATCTGGCCCGCGTATGATATCGAGCATGGTCTGTTCTCTCTCTCTGTCGGTATTGTCCGCCATAGCTTTTATTTAACTATGCCAAACGAAATATAAAACAATTTAGTATAATCTCGAATAATAGATATAATCTCGAATACATCGTCTCGAATAATAGATATAATCTCGAATACATCATCTCGAATAATAGATATAATATTGAATACATCACTAGCTAGCTAGCTAGCAAGCTAATAAAGATCGAATAGTACAGAGTAATCTAGGCCACTCGCGGTTCCTGAGGTGCGGGCGGTGGACACCCAAAGAGAAGGAACCATCACTGGATCATAGGTCGGGTGATCTCCCCAAAGAACCTGCCAGGTATTGGAGAACCTGACGTCCATAGCAGCCATGTAGCGATGGACGTGCTCGTCCTCCTCCCTGACACGGCGACGTACCACCTCCGGCGGGGCCAGGTCCCTCCGCACCGAAAGTGGCCCACGTGAATGCCACCAAAGGAGATGAGGGTCGACGACGGGACCCGGGGTCGGGTTCCTCACCAAGCGTCGCGCCCCTGAAGGTAGCACCTCCCAGTGCCAGCCCGGCGGAGCCCAATCCCGGACATGGGTCCTCTGAAGCAGGACGTCGTCGCGGACGTGTCGACGGCGAGGATGCGGCCGGGCATCGTCGACAACAAAATACTATATGCCGCAAAAGTAAAGTAACATTTTTTAAATGATGGATTGTGATGATTTCATATATGCAAATTCTAAATTTTATAACTAAAAATATAAGAAACTACAAAAACATCGATCATCGTCTAACAATTTGAAATTAATCTAATTCATCTAGCTAGCTAAAACTAACATTTCCAAAATTTCTAACATTTATATATAACTAACATTTCTATAACATTTGACATTAATATATTATAACTAACATTTCTACATACTATTTGACATTAATCTAATCTAATTAATTAATTCATCTAAAACTTTGTATGAAAACAGAAAAACAGAAAAAACTAAAAGCTAAATTGTGTGTGTGTGCGCGTCGAGTGTGTGTGTGTAGTGTGTGTGTGTGTTTGTGTGTGTGTGTGTGTGTGTGTGCATGTAGTGTGTGTGTGCGCACGC